>NC_043700.1:189770948-189785320 GCF_006229205.1 Suricata suricatta
ATAGCCAAATCATGGAAAGAGCCTAAATGTCCATCACCTGATGAATGGATCAAGAAGATGTGGTCTATATACACAATGGAGTATTACATGGCAAGGAGAAAGAATGAAATCTGGCCATTTGTAGGAAAGTGGATGGACCTTGAGAGTGTCATGCTAAGCGAAATAAGTCAGGCAGAGAAGGACAGATACCATATGTTTGCATTCATAGGTCTAACAGGACAAACCTAATGGAGGACCCTAGGGAGGGGAAGGGGGAAAGAGAGCTGGGGAGAGTGAGGGACACAAATCATGACAGACTACTGAATACTGAAAATGAACCATGGACTGAAAGGGAAGGGGGAGGGAGGGAAGAGGGTGATGGTCACGGAGGAGGGCACTTATGGGGAGAAGCACTGGGTGTTATATGGAAACCAATTTGACAATAAACTATTATAAGTTTAAAAAAAAGTCCAGTGAAATAAAATACAGACATACAATGAAGAAAATCAGCAAAACCCCCAAAGAGAATCCTCTGCAATGAATGATAAAACTGCTGGAGAGAGAGAGAGAGAGAGAGAGAGAGAGAGAGAGAGAGAGAGAGAATGAATGAATGAATGAATATGACTGGGTACAAAAGGTTCAATGCTAAATGCCTTAACAGATATGCAGGACCGCCGAGAGTGACAAAGCATTTCTTCCTGAAATTCCTGACCATCGAGTACCGTCCACACGTGTGGACAAGGACTCGGGAAGCATGTGCCTGGGCCAAATCGCAGATGTGGTCAGTACAGAGCTGGGTTTGGCCTCCAAGTGAGTCCCAAAGCCCCTGCTCTTTTGACTGTCCCTTTTGAGACGAACACAGAGCCTGATGGAGCTGTTCGCCAACCTACGTGGTGACCATATTGAAACACATAAATGTTTCAAGTCAGTACTTGTGCACCTTAAAGCTTATACAATGTTACACGCCAAATATCTTTAAAAAAGAGAGTGAGAGAAAAACCCAATGTGCAGAATTAGGACCTGGACTGCTTGAAAATCTCCTGGATCTGAAAATATGCGCTTTTTTTTTCTAATTTTTTAATGTTTATTTATTTTTTGAGAGTATGTGTGTGTGTGTGTGTGTATGCGCAGAGGAGAGGCAGAGAGAGGGAGACACAGAATCGGAAGCAGGCTCCAGGCTCTGAGCTGTCAGCACAGAGCCCAACATGGGGCGTGAACTCACGAACTGCAAGATCATGCCCTGAGCCAAAGTTGATGCTTAACCGACTGAGCCACCCAGGCGCCGCTGACAATGTGGGCTCTGATGTTAAACTTGAACCTGACCCCCTCCACCACCATCCCACCGGACCCCCTTCTAGACAGCCGGAGCACAGCAGCAGGCTGGTGTCTGAGGTTGTGCACAGGACGGGCCCGTCTAGGTGGCACTTTACCCTGACTGCCCGAGTTCCTTAAACCCCCCCTGTGCCCACGTTCTCGCACCTGCTAAATGGAGATGACCTCCTCCGGGGGCTGCTGGAGGCTCCCCTGGGAGAGGGGACGGCCCACACTCTCTGATGGGGAGAAAGCACCTATATGCGCTCAACCTACCTGGAGGCCATTGCTCAGGGCCCTCAGAGCTTGCGCTGGGTCTGCAGAACACCACGGTCTTTTCTCCTTTTCCAAACGTACTTCTTCCACTCCTGCTCCCTTGATGTTTCCTCGCGGACCCCTGGGTACTTCTGCACTTCCCCACACCAGCGACAAAGTGGCAGAATTGGCATCACTTCTGGAGTTCTCTGTGCCCAAGGAGGGCCCCGTGCACCTGTCAGTCGGAACTGGATTCTCCTCCAAGGGCGGCCCGTGGGCTCCTGCAGTCAGCTGCCCAGAAAGCTGAGTCACCTGTACCCCCCTTTCCACAGCACTCGCCTTGTGCCCCAGCATCTTGCTTTCCCCGTGTGGACCCTCCTCAGCTCTCACCAGGCGGCCCACAGCCGTGCTGGCCCCCAAGGCGACTTCTGTCTCCAGGACGCGGATCCTGCTCAGAAGATGGGCGTTCTCCCCCCTGAAGGCCTGGACCGTGTCTTCTATGCCCAGCACCACACCCTTCATCAGCTCCTTGTAAGTGACCCCCAGCTCCGAGATCAGCGCCTTGAGCTCCTGCTTTTCCAGCGTGACGTGCTCCATCAGGCCTTTGGACTTCCTGGCGCTCTCGGCCATGGCTTTCTGAAGCTGGGCCAGGTGCCTTTTCAACTGCTCGTTTTCCTCCTCGAGCTCGGAAATTTTGCCGTAACTTTTCCCGTTGCAGTCTTCCAGGTCAGAGATGACCTGCCAATATTGGCCCAGCTCCCTCTTCAGGTGAGAGACCTCTCCTGAGAGCCTGCTCTTCTCCTGTTCGAGCGTGGCTATCTCCGTCGCATTTCTCTCCCTCTCTGTCTCGAGGGCGCACGCTTTGCTGTGGCCTCTCTCTCTGTCACCCCTCGGCTCGGCGCTCTCATGTGACTCCTGGCTTCTCTCCTTCTCCAGCCTGGAAATGACCTGGTGAAACCTCCTCTCTCCTTCAAGGGCTCCTAGCGCCAGGGAGGCCTGGTTTCCCGCCAGCCTGGAGGGCCGCTCTGGGCTCGGACACGCGTCATCCAAATCGAGCACCGTCCCCGGGAGAAGGGCGTTGGCTCCCAGGACCTCCGTCCCTCCCGGGGCAACCTGTTCACTAGTCCCCCCGGGTCTGACCTCCCTGGCCAAACACATATCCCATCCCTGGTTTGTCAAAGCCTGATGGGAGCGAGCGTTGTCCTGGCGGCCAGGCCGTTTCCGAGCTGAGTTCCTGCTCTCTCCGGCCAGCCTGGAGGTTGGCCACCATCGACCCCCGCCCCCACGCTCCGGGATGAAGAGTTGCCGGAAAGAAGTTTCCGCCTCCTTTTCAAAGTCGTCGTCTGTTCTGAGCTCAGATCTGTCAGGTCCTTGGCTCAGAGCCCATGGGTCACTGGGGGGCTCCGTTCCCCTGGGTGGAAAGGCCAATCGGGGAGACAGTGTCAGACCTCCGTCTGCCGCTGGGAAGAGCGTTTCCTGGGGCTCACGCTCCTCGGGGCCAGGCTCCCCTGGGGCACCCCTGGGGCCCAGGCAAGACCCTTCTGGAGGCGATGCCTTCTCCTCCTTCTCTTCGTGCCTTTGGTGCCCAGCGCTTCCTGCTTGCACATCCAGGGTGTTTCCAGACCACACACGCGTGTCCTCGCCCTGCCCTGCACAGGGCTGAGCGCCTGCTGGAGACGGCCTCTGGGAGCCCTGGGCCCGGGCTGGGGGAGTCTCTTCCTCCTCTGATGATGAAAGCCCTCCTTCCCTCCGACCCCCGCTCAGGGGTGGGGGGCCCTCAGTTGACACTGAGGCCTCTCCCTGCAGAAGCAGCAATGGGAGCTTTGGCCTGGACCAAGGGCAGGAGGCGGAGGCAGGGGTTTCTGAAGCCCCATTCTTGGTGGGCACGCCCCCTGGGGCTCTGACGCCGTCCACCGGGCCCGGGTCCTCTCGGCTTTCCTGACTTGGCTTGCTCTTGTCACCGAGGTCTTCCTCCTCCCTGCCCAGAGTCCTCCTTGCCGTCTGCTCCTCAGTTCTCCACTCTGGGGGCCCTCCCTCCTCCTTCCAAGGGCCTTTCGGATCTCTGGGTGCCTTGAGTTGGTGACTTGTGATCTGCGGGCGCTCGGGGCAGAGGGAGGCCTCCTGGCTGCTTGCCCAGCGGTGATTGCGGCAGGCGGGTCCTCTGGCTCTGGGAGCAGGTGGGAACCTGGTGTCCAGGACCCGTCGCACCTGGGATTCTGGTGGAGAAGCCTCCCAGAGAGGCGGCGGCGGTGGCAGGGCAGGGGGGTCCCCGGCCGGCCCCCAGGGAGGGAGTGTGGATGTCTGCACCAGGACCTGGACAGCGGCTACTCTCTGCTCCGAAGTCCAGGCCAGCTCCACCGGGAGGAGCGAGCCATCCCTGGGAGGGCAGCCAAGGGTGAGAAGAGTCTGCTTATCTAAGCTGGGCTCGGCCGGAGCCTGCGAGGGACGGAAAGAGAAGAGAGAGAAGGCGTGAGCAGCCCCTTGCCCTGTTCCGTCCCACACCTCTCAGACCTCATCTTCTGATGCTCTCGGCGCTTCCTCATCCAGCCACGGAGGCCTCCCTAACACGCCAAGCCTGGCGCCCCCCAGGACCTTTGCACCTGCTCTTCCCTCTGCCCAGACTATCCTTCCCCAGATCCCCTCCTGGCTTACTCTCAATCGATTCATATCTCTGCTGGATGTTACTTCCTCAAGAAGCCCCTGACCATTTCCCCACACGGTTCACGCCCCCCTTTACTGTGCCCCCCACATCCTGCTGCACATCTACATGGCGTCGTCTAACCCCCCTCAGCCCTGCATGTCCCATATGGAAGCCACAGGCCACCAGCCACGCGGCAAGAGCTCAGAAGCCTGAGGCCCATGCCTCCTCTACTGGACAGCACAGGGGCGGAAAATTTCCATCGTCACAGAAGACTCTAGGGGACGGGGCGGTGTAGACTGTCTGCTCCAAGGACAGGGGCCCTGGGCCCAGACCAGTGCCAGGCCCACAACACACATACTCAGGGCACGTATCCAGGGAGGAGACTGGCCCGGCTCCCAGGCGGGGGGGGGGGGGGGGGGGGGGGGGGGGGGGGGGGGGGGGGGGGGGGGGGGGGGGGGGGGGGGGGGGGGGGGTGCTGGGGCTGGGCTGCTGGGGGGAGGGGCCTGGGAGGGGAAGCCTGTCTCCACAGAGGCCCCGTCTCACTGCTGGTCTCTGCCCTGCCCCATCTGTGCCCGTGCGCCTGACTGTGGCACTCTGTCCCTCCACTGCTGTCCACCTCTTCCGGGAGGCCCTCCTGGCCACACACACAGCCCGCAGCGCCGTCTCACTTTGGGTGTGATCCAGCACCGCACTCAGGGGCCCCGGAGCGGGACGTGAATGACCCGCAGAGCCACGTCGGGGCTGGAGGGGCCTCGGCGCTGGACCGAACACGTCTCTGTCCTGTGGCAGGAGATGGAAGTGGACTTGGGAAGCCACAGAGCAGAGGACGGTGGAGGGGACAGTGTGGTTCGGGGTGTGGGCCCAGCAGATGGAAACTCGGGGTCTGCCTCTGGGGCCGTGTGGCCTTGGGAAACCACAGCAGCTTTGGGAGCCCTGTGTTCCCCCTCCCCCAGAACAGGGCTCACGGCTCCTACCCCATGGGTGGGCGGGGGTTCTGGTGATTCCATGCGTGGTGTGGCGGCCAGGCCTGGGCACACAGTTGGGGGCCCCCTGCCTGCCCACTCCTCACCCAGGTCTCAGGCTGTTACATTCCCTCTCCTCGCATCTCCCTCTCAGTTATTTCCAGAATGTTCTTCCAAGCCCTCCTCCTTTAGCCCCTTCTCCCAGCTCCCATGCACAGTGGGGCTGGAGCCCTGCGCTCTCAGAAAGCCTCTGGCCTCACCCGTCCAAGGTCAGATCCTGTGACATCTTCCAGGGACTTGTCTGTGGTCTCCAGGCCTCGTCCGGCCCCACCACAGTCCTGGGAGCAGCACCCCTCGGAGGGCCAGCCTGGATGCAAAGGACCCCAAGAGTTAAAGAGACCCTCCTGGAGGTGTTCCCACAACCACCGTGAGCGACTGAGTCCCCTGCTCTTGGGACGGCCACACTTCTCACGGACTCAAGCCCTCTGAGCCCCAGAGATGGCCGACGGCCACCACCTGCCGGGCGAGGAAACCAGGCTCCCAGATGGGCAGTGGCTGCGCTGAGGGGCAGCGGGTTGGGTCTGGAAGCCACTGTCACTGACCACAGAGCTCACGCAGATGATGAAACCCGTGATACCTGCCTCAACCCGGCCCCTCCCAGTCGCACGGGGAGCCAGTCCCCTGCGCTGCCCCCAGCCCCGCAGGGCGGTGCGCAGACATGGGGGGGCACTAGACGTCACCACCAGACACCCCTTCCTCTTCCAAGGACAAATCTGACCTTGTGTGACTTGCCGGCTCTGCTCCCCAGAAACAGGACAGAGGGGGAGGGTCGGGGGCCCGTCACTGGCACCGCTGGGCATAAGTAACCCCTTCATCGGCAAACTGCATTTGGCCTTGGGAGACAGCGAGTTGGACATCATAGCTTTGGGGCTCCCCATGTGCCATGGCTTTTGGAACAGAGACACTGGAAGCCGTGCCCAAGACTGTCACCACATTGGTTCCCACTAGGGACAAGTTAGGGACAAGGAGCTCCGAAGCCCTGGTCGCTCCCAGACCTCACCCCTGTCTCACACCTGAGCTGTCATGGGGCAGGAGTGGGGGATGGAACAGTCACTACATGGTCTTCTGCCAAGACACCCCTTCCTGAGACCCGGCTGCCCCGTGCCAGAACAGTGTCCCCTGGCCGGCACCTTCTGAGGGCGGAGGGGGTGGCCCCAAGTCAAGGGCCTTGTCCTGGACATTGCACGCCCTGATCCCACCTTTTCCAGCTGTGTGACATCAAGCAAGCGACACTACCTCTCTGAGCCTTAGCTTCCCATCTGTAGAAGGCAGCAGTCACACCCTGCCCCCGGCACACCAGCATGTCCTAGGTGAGCCAGGCTGGCAGGGGAGGTCCGTGCGGGCACCCCACGCACCGCAGCACCCACACACCTGTTAAGCCACCGGGTCCAGGGGCACCAGCGGAGCAGAGGGTGGTTTGCGAGCTGGGGCTCCGGCGGGCATCCAGGGCGCCCTCCCCGGGCAGGGGCAGCGGCTCGTCCCCAAGCTGGCTCAGGGCGTCCTTGAGGAAGACACAAGGAGAGAGCAGTGAGGATACTCCGTCCAGGCCCAGCCGACGACTCCGGAGGGAGCCGGATCCCAGCTGAGAGCAGAGGGCACAGGGCCTGACCCGGCCCGCGCTCGTGGTCCTCAGGCCAACCCCCTCCTATGAGCACCGCTCCGACCAGCAGACTGTGAGACGGGCACTCAGTTCTCCGAGCAGCTCGTCTGTCCAGCCACGATGCCCCTGGGCTCCCTAGAGTGGCACCAAATGCCCCGGGTCCCCTCTCCTTCCTGAAGGTCCCTCTGAGTCCCACCAGCAGAGGCGGGTGCCTATCCGGGGCCCCAGGCGGTCCTGTCCCTCCTCCGTCAACAAGACCCAAATGCTGCAGCCATGGTCTCCGGGGGGGCACCCCCTCCCTTTGGCTGTGTGGTGAGAGCTTCCCCAAGGCAGCACCCCCCCTGCAGGACATCGTTTAGGGACAGCTCAGCTCTGATCCACTGCCCGAGGGGCTGGGGACGAGTCCCCTCCGGCCTCCCACGGCCCCTGCTACTTGTAACCAGAATCTAATGGGCGCTCCGCTTCTCTGCCTGCTTCCCCACTAGACCCTGAGTCCTTCAAGCCTTCCACTTGGCCTCAGGCGGTCGGCACCCTCACCTTAGCCTTGGCACACACTAGGTGCTTAATAAATGTCTGATAGATGGAGAGGCAGAACTTGCAGAAAGACAGATATTCAGGACTTGCTCAACCAGCACTTAATAGGCTCCAGCTGTGTGTCAGGTGCTATTCTAGATACAGGGGAAACGGAGGCAGACAGGTAACACCCGTCCCCTGTCCCCTGCCCCCCAGGTGCTCACCTGCTCTCAGCAGAGCCCTGCATCGACTCCTAGCCGGGCCTCCTGCTCCCCCGCATCCCGATCACAGTGCCAGGGAGCCCCCCTAGCTTGCCCTCTCCCACGGACAGGCCTCCGGCGGCTCCCTTCCAGCTGGGATCAGTTCAATGCTGCCATAAGGCACCGCTGGCCACCCACAGGCTGCCGGGGGGCGGGGGAGGCGCCGAGACTCCTCACCCAGGTTTCTGCTCACGGGGGCCTCCCTGCACCCACCCCAGCCTGGCTCTTGCCTGCCTCTGCACTTCGCATATGCTGTTCCTTCTCCCTGGCTGCATGTCTTCCTAGGAAGGACAGGGGTTGCCCGCACCTCTCTGTCAGCCCCTCCCTGGCACCCTGGCTCAGCAGGGGAATGATCCCCCCCGCACCCCCGGCCATGAAATGGAAACCAGACCAGCTTGCTGTCCTGTCTCCAATGTCCCACTTCCCACTGCTGCGCAGAAAGAGAAAACTCCTGCCCGGCCCGGCCCCACTGCCCCCACCCTCATTCTGCTCCTTAAAGGGACCCTCCTGCCCCGACCCTGCCTCAGAGCCCTGCACCCCAAGTGCCTTCCACCTGCCTCTCTGTCCACCCCTCTGCTGCTCTCTGGGCTCAGTGCAAAGGCCAGATCTTCCACAAGGCCTCCCTGGCCCTCCCCTAAATTAAGGCCCTCCCCCTGACTCTGTGGGTCTGGGGCCTTCAGTGCGATGTCACATCCGGCGTCCTCACAGACCACAGACCTTAGACCCCCCCCACAGAAGTTTTGCCACAAAGCAGGCCTCAGCCCAAAGCCACCAAAGTCAGAGGGGCCCGGGCGCCAGATCGAGTTCTGTGCGCGGGGCCCGCGGTGGCCCCTGCCGCGCTTGGTGCTGCCTCTCGCATGTTCCCACTTGCTTCCCAGCTGCTCAGAATGAAGCACGTTCGTCAGCAGCTTAAAATCACCGTGGGAAGGAGGTGGCGACGGGGAAATGGAGGCGAGAGAGAGAGGGCAGAGGAGAAAGGAGGAGAGAGAAGGTAATGTGAGGAGGAGGAGGGGGCAGGAGGAGTGATGGCGGGGAGGAGGAGGAGGAGGAGGAAAGAACGGACGGAGGAGAGGCCCGGAGGCCAGCACTGCTGTGCCCATCGCTTCTGTTTGGATCTTCCGACCCCCAAGTTGACTTCAATTCAGTTCAACAAATACTTGCCGAGCATCAGCTAAGTGACAGACGCCGTTCTGGAGCCGGGGACACCGCCGCGGATAAAACACACAGACACCCCCCCCCACCTTGGGGAGGCGACCTGATGGGGGAGGGGGCATCCTAGAAGAAGATTCTACACCCTCTTCGTTTCACAGGTGTCAAAGTCACTACTCAGAGAGGAAGAGTGACTTATCCAAGGTCACACAGCACTCACAGCGGGAGAACGGAACCAGAGCTCGGGTCTTGAACCGGATCTGGGCTTTCTCTGCCCTTCCCTGGGCCCCCCCCCCGACCGCCCCTGCTCTTGTCTTCCAGTCTTTCAGTGCTCAGGGAGCAGCCCCCAATCTTACGTGAGCTCTTACTTCAGCTCTCACATGCAATTATTGTGAAAGATAAGAAAGAAGAGAATGAGGAAGACAGAGCTATCCGGACACAAACATGATCGATGTGTGAGGAGACGGAGACATTTAAATTCTTCCAAAGGTCTATTTCTACAGAATGTCCATTTCTGCTTCATGCATTTCTCATCTGATGATACCGAAGGATCATGTTCCCACAAGTCCTTCTATAAGGAGGTACTTTATAGCCATGAAACATAATCTCTGACGTAAGGGATGCCTTTATTTACCAAGTCAGGTTCTTCTAAGAGGACAGTTAGGTTTTCACTTTTATTATTTGACAAATATTCAGAAGAAAATGGAACCTTGAGGTTTTGTGTACGTGTATTTCTTCTGTAACTAATGGACTTGATCTTTCTGTGTTAGATCACTAGACATTTGTCTTTCCTTTTATATGACTTGTATGTCCATGGGTTTGCTTTTTAATTTTTGACATGATCGGCCAGTGTTTTAAGGTCCTTGCTTACACCAGAGTTCCAACTATGCAATACACATTTCTGCACAAGTGCGAGCCCTGAGCAGGGAAGGGGCTGCCTACAACTTGAACTTGCTGCACAATGAAACGATTCCTGTAAACGCCACCAGGGGGTGCTCTACCCACACTGCAGGGGCAGAGGAAGAAACCTGCGTTCTTGATGCATGATCCCTGCTCTGGGACCACATTTTTAAGTGTGTGACTTTTCATCTCCCTGCACAAGCCTCCCTCTAGACCAGACCACAGGCCCTGGGCTGTCCCCTGCTGTAGCAGTCCAGGGCCCAGATCTCCCCTGTCCGCACCTGTGTCTGTCTCCTGTATAACATTTCTAAGAGCAGGGTCCCCCATCCAGCCCCAGTGCCCTTTCTTGTCTTGCAAAGCAGAGTCCTTTTAAATTTCCTTTCGCCCGTGCCCCTGAGCAGAAACGCCCTCCCCAAACTCTGCCCCGGGCCACAGTTTGTCATTGCAGTGACCAGTCCCTTCAGGATCTGGGCCCCCAAGCCATTTGCTCTGCAGACTGGAAAGTGTGTGATCCAGACCAGCCGTGTGCCTTCTCTTTGAGGCTGGGTACAAGGACAGGGGCCTTCCTGCCTGGCTACCTCCCAGCGCGGTGACATCCTGCGTGGAAAGGTGTTTGTAAACACAAAGGAAATAAGACATCTTCCCTTGATGGTTCGCTTCACCAGGACGCCCAGCGCACATCACAGGAATCCACTGGGCTGTTGAGGGGACGGCTCCCTGGTGATGGGCAATTTTCTATTTCATGCACTTCCCCATAGCGGACACCACCCGGGGCTCCCAGAGCACTGCCTCCTGAGATGGTCCCTCCGGCAGAGAGTTTCCATTTGCCACGGTCAGTGGAGCAAAAATCTCTTTTGGTGCTTACTTATCCACCGAACCACTAGCTTACCAAGCGCCTCCCAGCTGTGGTCAGGTCCCTGGGTTCAGGGCTGATTCAGATGAAGAGCAAACACCAGCCAGAATTAGGGTGCGAATTAGGGCCTCCGGGGGCCACTACAGGGGCACTGAGGAGGGAACGAGCTGGAGGTTAGGGAAGTCTTCCTGGAGGAAGTGGCATTCCCACTGAATGGAGACAGAATAGCAGGTGTTTATTGAGCAGCCGAGTGGAGCAGGTGATAGAAGCTTCTAGACACAGGGTAGGCTACAGGCGGGAAGAGCCTGGAGCATTCAGGAGTTCAGTGTGGCCAGGACAGGGTGAGGGGGCAGGGAAGTGAGCAATGAGCCTGGAGAAGGAGCCCAGCCTAGAGCAGCAGGGGCCTCGAATGCCATGGGTAGGAGGTTGAACTTGATCCCAGGGTGACAAGAGCCAGGAGGTTTACAGGAGATCATTTGGGGGGTCCCATGGCTCTCTAGAGAAAGGGGTAAAACACCTTAACCCCTCTGGGCTCCAATCCCTTCGGAAACCTACTGTGGGCTTTGGGAAATCATACACGTGCCGTGTTCTCAGAGCTCTGCCTACACGGCCATCGGTGTGCCTCTCGGGCCGCTGAAACTGATACATTTCTCCACCAAGACCCTGAAGGGCACCGTCTGCTTTTGTTATCAATAGGTTCTAGCACTGAAATTTCAGACCTCAGCTACACCCCCCTGCAGGCTGGAAACTGGCTGGCACTCCAAGTCTCCCCAGGAGCCCTCTCCAGGTGACCATTTTCAACCCCCAAATGCCCCAAGTCAGAGCTGGCACTGCCCTCTGAAAGTAAGACAGACCCTAGCAGACTGTCACACCCCGTGGCCC
This sequence comes from Suricata suricatta, assembly GCF_006229205.1. Lineage (NCBI taxonomy): Eukaryota > Metazoa > Chordata > Mammalia > Carnivora > Herpestidae > Suricata > Suricata suricatta. Next base: position 189,782,314 of record NC_043700.1, read on the forward strand.
TGGATCCAACCCATTTCTTTTTTTTTTTTTTTAATGTTTATTTGTTTCTTTTGAAAGAGAGAGAGACAGAAAGAGAACACGGAGGGGCAGAGGGAGAAAGGGAACAGAATCCCAGCAGGCTCCAGGCTGTCAGCACAGAGCCCGACACAGGGCTGGAACCCACAAACCGTGAGATCATGACCTGAGCCGACACCAAGAGTCAGATGCTTAACCGACTGAGCCCCCCAGGCGCACCCGGCCCCTATTCTAAATGCCGGGGCCCCCAGCAGAGACCCACAGACTGACTGTCAGGCCCCTTCCTCAGCCCCAGCCCCCTGCCTAAGAGACTTGTCATCCCGAGCAGGCAGGGTGTGTGGTAGGATCTATCCCAGCCCCGGCACTGAGCGAAGGCCCAAGCCAAGGGTGGGCACCAAGGAGGCACCCGTTAAACACCCACTACTGAGCCACCGACCAGCACTTGCTGGAGGGGCAGAGCACGGCGCTCACAAGGCCAGTGCCCTCACTTCCTCATCTGGGAAATAAAGACGAGAGAGCGCCCCCTTCTTCAGATGGACTAGACGCGTGACAGATCAAGGGCACGGAAAATCGCGCTGGCACCAAGACGCCCTTGTCAATATCCACTCAGGCAAAGCTGGCCACGTAGCACCCGTGCCTGCCGCCTCACGGGTCTTCTCGGCTGTTCGTCCACAGAGGTGCTTGCGACGGATCAAATCGCATCCCCCCAAATTCCCAAGTGAAAGCCTTCCTCTCAGTGTCTCAGAAAGTGACCTGATTTTGGACGCGGGGCGTTCTTTGCAGATGCAACCAGTCACGAGGAGGTCATGACTGGTGTTCTTACGAAAAGGGGACGTTTAGACACAGAGACAAAACAGAGAGGGGGGATGTGCTCTAAAATCACAGAGGGAAGATGGCTGGAACAGACCCTCCCTCACGGCCTCAGAGGCCCATGAATCCTGCCAACGCCCTGACTTTGGACGTCAAGTTCCAGAACTAGTGTCTCAACCACTGGGTTTGTGGCAGCTCCAATAAATGACAATTTCCATCCACACGTGATTTATTTTCCAGAATTACAATAAGGTGCCAACACGAAAATTACACTGGTTTTCTTTTATCTGGTGACTATAACAGAGGAAGAAAGACTAGACCACACAGAAGGGAGAAAACAGGGGCATAGAGTTGTTCTTTTCTTTACAAAATGACCACAGAGAAACTCACTATTAAAATGAGCCAGGCGGGGCCACCTGGGGGGGCTCAGTCAGCTAAGCATCTGACTTCAGCTCAGGTCATGATCTCACAGTTCGTGGGTTCGAGCCCTGCGTCAGGCTCTGTGCTGACAGCTCAGAGCCTGGAGCTGCTTCGGATTCTGTGTCTCCCTCTCTTTCTCTACCACTCTGTCTCTCAAAAATAAATAAACCCTTAAAAAAAATTTTTTTTAATGAGCCAGGCAGGATGCGCTGCATTCCCTGAGAAAACGCAGTGCATTTAAAGGTCTAGTTGATTTGAAATAGATGTATCTCCTCCAAAGAGAAAGTGGATTTTTTTTTTCTTTCGGTGTTAGCTTGTTTGATGTGCTACCTTCTTTCGGGAAGGTTGCTCACTGATTTTCCCTTAAATGTAAATCAGAGGGAGGCGGGATCTCGAGCTCTTGCAAGGAGCTAAGTTAACTCTCCCTGCCAGGGACGCGGGTTGGGGCAGGAGAAAGAGCACTCTGGACCCCCAAGCTCCAGTTCTGCTGGACAGCTGTCCACTAGCTGTGACAACAGACCCACGCGCCTCATCTCTGAGCCTCCTGTGTGGCACGGGGATATCATTGGCACCCGCCTCACAGTCCGCTTGAGCACTGAAAGAAATAACACCTTCGAAAACTCCCCGGAGGGCAGGGATGTGTTAAACACACGCTTTTACCCCTCTGTCAGTGAAAGAAAGAATAAACGTCCAATCTGTCCTCAGTAAAGGCAGAGCTTAAGAAAATCACGCAAGGTCACACAGCTAGTCATTAAGAAAACCAGAAAGGGACCCGACCCTGTGTGGTTTCCACTGTATGGTCCCGGGACCCCCTGTGTGCTGATGCTGGACCAAGGCTCCAAGGAGCCCCCAGACCTGGGCCCTGCCCTCACCGAGCTCACAGTCTAAGGGAGGAGCAGTCAGGAAGCACAGATGGCACTTGCCACCAGGGAAGGTCCCCACCTTTGGAGCTGGGGGGCAGGTGGAAGAGGGGGCCATCATCTTCGGAAGGAGGTGATGGATCGGGAAGAACTTATGGGCGCATGGCAGCGACGTAACACTGCAGACCCAAGGGTCTCATCTGGCCCACAGCTGGACTCGTTACCTGCTGGACAGATGGATGGACAGGAGGGACAGATGAGGAGGCATGAGGGGTGGCTGGTTGGCTCCCTGTAGAGTGGCTGGATGGACAGATGGACAGCCAGATGGAGGGGTGGATGAGGCGATGGAGCATGGGTAGACAGGCGGATGGATGGACGTGCAGGTTAACAGGGGGGGAGGGTGAGAAGGGGGACAAATGGCCGATGAGGTGGCTATGCTGAGGAATGGGTAGGCGAAGGTGTGACTGGCCATGCAGGTAGGTGGGTAGGTGACGGACGGATGGATGGATGGATGGATGGATGGATTGGCCGATGGAAGGGGCTGGTGAGGCTGGATCCGAGTAGACAAAGAGGAAAATTGGGGAATGAAGGCGCTGGTGACTTGCAAGTGGCTGTAGGAGAAAGAGAAATCCGAAAACTCACTGGAGCCCCGGGTTGCGCCCACTTACCGGGCTGCAGGGACGGGCAGCGACGCTGCGGCGCGCGCTCTCCCCCGGGGCCAGCGCGCCCCGCTCCTCTCGCAGGCTGCGGTTTTGCTGCGCCAGGTCCTCCACGCGGCCCTGCAGGCCGATCTCCGACAGCTCGAGCGCGTAGACGCGGCAGCGGAGATCCTCCAGCTGCCCGCGGAGCCGGCGTTCCGTGGCGCGCTGCTCCCGCAACCCGCGCACCGCTTCGGCCCGCTC
>NC_043700.1:189785420-189794608 GCF_006229205.1 Suricata suricatta
GTCCTTGCGCCGCAGCCGCTCCCGCAGCCGCCGCAGTCGCCACCGCTGCCGCCGGGCCGCGCGCTCCTTCTCCAGAACCTACAAGTTGGCGGTGGATTGAAGGCGTCAGGACATACATCAGCCCCGTGGCGCGCACTGTTTTTATGTGAAGCTTCGATACTTTGCACATCAGGGAGGTTTGGTTGTGCATTCAGTTTTGCATTAAAATATTGCATCACATACTATTTATTTCGATCGCTGAATTTTTTGGGGCCCCCGCCTTTTGGCATGGGAGGAGTGCCTCACTCACCTCACCCCGGTAGGCCACCCCCCTCCCCCGCACACCCTGAGCTCCTTGAATCGTCCTTGGAAGGAAAGTGCACTGAGCAGGACAGGCATCGGTCAGCTGGCGCACACCGGGAGGGTCACTCCAGTGGTGCCAATACTGACTACGTCGGCACCAGCTTGTAAAGAGCTACTGCCTGCACCCACCTGCGTTTCCCCACTTTTAGCCAGGACCTCCCACATCTCTCCATTTCCACACCCCGAACCCGTTCACGCCTGGCCCTGCGAAGGGCAGGGAGCCCTGGCTTCTGGCTTCTCAGACACACCGCAGCAGGTGTATGCAGAACACCCCCCAAGAACTAGGGCCAGTCACTATCCCCTTGGGATGCTCAGAAGTGACTGGCTTCATAAACACTCTGCACGACCAGGACTCCAACCTCGGTGTATCTGAAAGGTCCAGAGAACACACAGCTCTATCTGTCCTTAGATCTAGCCCTCCCCTGCTTTCCAGGCCCTGGAGCTGTGAACGGGACTGGGGTGCCTCAGCCACTGCGGGAGTCCTGGCCCAATGTTTGGACGGATTGATCACAAGGGGTCGAACTACGTCTCTTCAGCCACTAGCACCTGCTGTCAGCGGGGAGAGGGCACAGAGGACAGAACCGAGCGTGTGCGGAGACCCAAGTTCAATGTAGAGGGAAAAAAAAGAAAGGAAGAAAGAAGGAAGGAAGGAAAGTCACTTGCATGTCTCCCTGGCATGAATTTCAACTGAACCGAACCCCTTATCTGTCTGTGCCAGCGAGTGCCTACATCAGGGCGTTTCAAACCTTTTTTAACGGCTCCCCACACATCGACACCACGCCCCTTTACACGCATGCGTGTACGGCTGAGACGGAACCTTCACAAAATAGCCCTCCTCCTTTTACACGTAATGCCCTCTCTTATTTCCTCATTGATTCTGTGTTTGGAATTGGTATCCCAGCCGGCTGTGGGCGTGCACCTGCACCTGGACAGTCACTGCTGGGCCGTAAGCAGCCATCAGTGGAATCGGGGCGTTTGAGAACGGCCCGTGGCTGTCCCGGAAGGCCGCCACTTCTGCCCCTGCAGCATTTCCTAACGTGTCCTTCCCTCCAGCCTTCATCGTCGGCCCTGGCGTATTTCAATAAAGGCTGGCGTGGATGAAAGCAACTGGTGTTCTTTACTGTTACCGTTGTGAGCTTTTTACCCACGCTGACTCTCTCCACCCACACAACAGTCCAAGAGGATTGTCCTACATCATTCCCATTTCACAGATGGCGAAACCGAGGCCCAGAAAGGTTAAGCTGCAGCCTGTGAGTGGCAGAGACAGGGCTCACCGGGTGTCTGCCTCTGGGGTCCACCTCCTTAACCACCCACGGTGTGTCCAACGCACTAACTGGTCTCTCTACCTCCACCATGTCGCTCTGTCTCCCGTACAATTGTCCTGAGCCTCTCCTGCTGAAGTCCCCCGAAGCCTACTTCCCACTGCAGTCACTATTTGGTTCACACCCCGGCCCTTCTGGAACCCTCCTGTCTCGCCAGCGCCCTCCCCATGCCCACGCCCTCTGCTCCGGCCCCGGCAGGCTCCCCACACTTCCGTGCCTGTGCAGGGCTGTTCCCCACGCTTCCCGTGCCCTCACCCCACGGGCCAGCTCCATGGCTCAGTTCCCAGGAGCCTCCCCGTGGCCCCCACTCCACATGCCCACGCTGTGCCTGCACCCTCCTCCCGGCACCTTGGGAGTGACCTGTCTCCTATCTGTGTCCCCACCTGCGTACCAGCTCCCGAGGCCAGCGACCCTGCATCTGTCATCCTCCACTTGTCCCCAAGCCAGAGCTGGCTTCCCCGATATCAGTTACCAGGGCCACAGCAATGAACTTCTGACCAAAGCTCCCAGGGGGTGCAGGGCCCCTGCAGGGCACCCAGTGGTTTCACCACCCCCCTCCTCCCCCAGCAGATCCCAGCCAGACCCTTTGTGAGGCTTCACAGATGAGGCCACTGAGGCCCAGAGAGACCACGTGACCCTGCCCAGGCCCAGCACCGTTGGCCGGGCTCCCCCAGCCCCCCACCTGGCCCCCATCTTTACTCCACCGCACCTGCCGCCCCCTCCAAGCACATGGGGTCACCCTGCTGGGTGGAGGCATAAGTAGTAGAAACAGGAGGGGAAATGGTACCTGGCTGGCCAGCTCCCCCTGCAGGACCTGGAGCTCCTCCTGGGCCCGGGCAGCCTCCCTCCTTTCCTGCAACACGCGGGCGCTCAGCTGGTCCACCCTCCGGAGGAGCTGCCTCTCGGACAGCTCCAGCTCCTGGATTCTGAGGCGGCGAAGCAGGGAGATGCTTACTCAGGATGCAGCAAACGTGGCCAAAGAGTTTCACAGACCCTGGGGCCAAACTTGGTGTGTTTTTTTGTTTTGTTTTTTTGTTATTTGGCCAGTTTGATATTCTGTACAAGATCACATTTTGTGAAACCTTCCCACATATTTAAGCTGACTTGGAAAACTTCAAAGATAGCTATCGAATAATAATGTACCACGCATCAAAGTGTCTTAAACGTGTTCTCATCCCTGAGCCGGTAATCTGAAGTTCACCCGATACCAAGGAGCAAGGGCTGAGCCAGACCCTTGTGGCCGGAGAGCTTTCTCTGTGTCGTTTCAATCCACCCTCACATTACCAGCCTGCAGGTAGGTCCCCTTACCTCTACTTCACACACAAGAAAACGGAGGATCAGAGAGGCTGGGCAACCTGCCTGAGGTCACACAGCCTTCTAGAGCCCAGACTGTCCGACCCTGAACTCATGCTTTTAACCCTACATTCCATGGCCTCCCATGTGAGCTATACTCCTTCAGATCTCTTCTGAGGAAATGAATGAAATTCAGAAAAAGGTTTCTGCAACTGAAATCATTCATCTTTGTATTACCTATATCAGAGAGAAGGTGGAAATGGCCTAATAGTTAGGGATGGCTCAGCCACACGAAGCCTTTTCTTTTTATCTGGGGGACATGCTGAACTTGTATCACACGCAAAGCGATAGGCAGGCCGGAAGTGAGCCCTGACCGCAGCTCCCTCGAAAGGAAGTGCACAGGAGAATGGAGAAAGCCCGCGTGACAGTCGGGTCTGCGGGGACGGGAGGGACACGAAGACTTGCCCGTCTCCTGTTTGTGCTAGTTTCCAAGTCCGCTCTCTGCGCCAATCTTCCCTCTGCGACAGAAATCCAGGAACCCCATGGAGAGCGGGCCGCAGCCCCCACGCCCCTGCCCACGCCACACAGACCCCGCCCCCCGGGGGGAGGACCTAGCTTTGCTCCCTGACCTGCCGCTGACCACCGTGAGGCCTCATCTGGGCTTGCTCCCCACCATGACCCACAGTCTCTTTATCTGTAAGAGAGGGTTATTGTTTCGTGCTCGGAGGGCTATGTGAAGAAATGAAACGATGCATGATTATTAAGAATAAGGCCAAGGGTCCTCCCTCCTGCCCTGAGGCCCTGGGGAAGGCTCGTGTCCGTGACAGGAGAGAGAGGGTTCCTTGTGTGGATTGTGATGTAGTTCCTTCCCAACCGAACCCCAGGAGTGGACCCAGCTTAATCAGAGTCAGGCCGAGCACTCGATCGCTTGTAAAATCTGGCGATATGGGGGCGCCTGGGGGGCTCAGTCGGTTAAGCGGCCGACTTTCGCCTCGGGTCATGATCTCAGGGTTTGTGAGTTCGAGCCCCACATCCGGCTCTGTGCTGACAGCTCGGAGGCTGGAGTCGGCTTTGGATTCTGTGTGTGTGTCTCTCTCTCTGCCCCTCCCCTCTCTTTCTCTCTCTCTCTCAAATAAATAAAACATTAAAAACTTTGTGTTAAATGTGGTGATATCTGAAAGGGACCAGAAAAGCCTCTCTTTCCAGTTTTGAGATCAGCCCAAATCACTCAATATGAGACAATATTCAGCCTTGGAATCATCCCTATACTTGAAGCAGAAAAGGACTCATCTCACCAGTGCTATCGGCCCCACCAGACATCCAGACTCTAATCCCTGGCCCCACGGACATTGCTTAAAACACAAGAGACTGTGGCTGTGATTAAGTTAAAGACCTGGAAACAGGGAGACCGTGGGTGAGCCCTGGCTGCCGCCACAGGGGTCTGTCCTTCCCGCAGGGAAGCAGAGGACGATTCTGCAGACAGTGAAGGCCGAGTGACGGCTGAAGCTAGGTGCCACCTGCGGACTCTGAAGGTGGGAGAAGGGGCTGGGGCCCAAGGAACGCAGCTGTTCATGCTGGAAGAGACGAGGGAACAGACTCCCCACAGCCTCTGGGGAGAGCGCGGCTCTCCCGCCGCCTTGACTTTGGCCCGGGCTGCCGCTGTAGGACCTCAGCCTCCGGGACTGTCAGGCGATACGGGTGGGCTGCCTCGAGCCACCAGGTTTGTGGACACTTGCTTGAGCAGCTCTCGGACACACACACGCCCACAAACTGGCGCCCAGTCACACGGATCTCACTGTGCAGTGCTGCGCGCAGACTACTTGCTACAAAACCAGGAGAACCCACCAGGTGCCATGAGAAACTGGCCCCTCGGGGGTGCCATTACCCTGGGCAGGGGCTGCCAGGGTTCAAATCCCAGCACCCCCCGTACTGCATGGTTGGATGTGGGTGACTCTGGAGAAGTCACTTAACTAACCCGCGCCTTCCTTTACCCATCTCTAGATCGAGGAAAACGCCATCACCTCATTTTGCGTGTTGACGGCTCACTACGTGAATATTTATCAGTGCCTGGAACAGAGTGAGCACTCCGTGTACCGCTACTGTTGATTTTGTTGCATTTCGGTTGGAAATGAACAGGCAACTGGTAATAAAGATGGGGGCGCCTCTTCTTTCTCAAATCCCTAACAACGCTTCATTAGTTTCTTAATAACTTTATAAATGTTAACTCTCTTTTTTATTGATAAATAATTTTAGATATTTTAACTTTTTCATCCAAGCGAAGTCCAATGCACACGCCCAACCGAGCAAGATGCAACTCACGTGCATCCCCACTCCCCCACCCCACCCTTCCGCCCCGCTGCAGCTCTTAGTGACCCTGGATACGGCAGGTCCAGGACACCTCCTCCGGAACGGCCTCACCCGGGCCCCAGCCACGGAGGCCCCCTCCTCTCCATCGCTCATGGTGCCCCCAGGGCTCCCTGGCTCTCCCTTCCATGAAGGGGTCCCTTTGTAGATATTTTCTGACCATTTGTCACCAGGCCCCAATGACTTTCTGGCTTTCACTCCCAATCTCTCTGGAGAAAGATCTGACTCCACAATGTGTGTGGGTTACACTCTCTCCAGGGCTGGGGCCCTGCCTTCCCTGGATCTCATCCCCCAGGATTTATATTGTGGGCTGATCTGTGTTGCTCTCAAATCCGTATGTTGAAGTCCTGACGTCCAGGACCTCAGACTATGACCGTATTTGGAGACAGGGTCTTTACAGAGGTAATGGAGTTGAAATGAGGCCATATGGACGGGTGTCCTTACAAGAACCGGGGACTAGAGGAATGATCAAGTGAGGACACAGGAGGAGAGGCTGTGTACACACCACAGAGTCGGTCTCAGAAGGAACCAAACCTGCTTGTTCCTTGAACTTGGACTCCCAGCCTCCAGACCTGGGAGAAAACAAATTTCTGTTAAATCCCCCAGTCTGTGGTGTTTTCTCGGGCAGCCTGAGCAAACCACCATAACTTAGCACATGACCATGGCGGGCAAGTGCAGGAGGTACAGAGGGTGAGCGAACGAATGAGTGGATGGATGGATGATGGATGGATGATGGATGGATGGATGGATGGATGGAGGAATGAGTGGATGAGTGGACAATCACATAGAGTAACAAAACAATCTTTCTAATATGTGAATTTCTTCATGTGAAAAGTTTTACAGAGAAGGAGATAAGAAGGAAAGCTCATGTAAATACACATTTCATGACTCGCCTTTATTAAAATGAAGGGAAATACAAGAAAATGGTGAAGTCTCAGGCAAATCCTAGACACTCGGCTGCTGGGATCTGGGTCAACCTGTGGGCATGGAGTCCAGCCACCACTGTCCTGGACTTCTGAGCCAGACCCCTCCCTTGATATGCACGCGGGACCCCACCGCACTCTGCGGGCCTCGGTATCAGAAAATGGTCAGGGAAGAGTGGCTGGCCTCTTCCTTCCCCTCCCCGGGTGCCTCTCATCGGCTGGACCCACATCCTGAGCTGGGAACCTGGGCCCCTGCGGGCTCGGCCCCCGGGCCCCCTGTGGGCTCAGCCCCCGGGACCCTGCGGGCTCGGCCCCTGGGACGCAGAGCAGAGGACGAGAAGGAGGGAGGCCCACAGCCCGGCTGCAGCAGGCAGGTCATCCATGTCCTCAGTCATAGAAACGACTCAACACGCTGCTCTAACCCAACTACAGGGCCCAGGATTCATTAAATACACAAAGAAGAGGCACAATTGCCGTGTTTACCTGCTCCTGAGCCCGGACTCCGACGTCACGTACTTGTCCACAGCAGCCACCAGCTTCCGCTCGGAGGACTCCAGCTGCTTGCTCAGCGAGCCCGTGTCCAGGTCTGGGCGTCCAGCTGCGGGAGGACAGCTTGGCCCCTCGCCACCCTCCTCTACATCCTGGAACACCCAGGACGTGTCGATCTTCACATCCACGTTCATGACATCAAACCCATCGCTGCCGGGGGCTCTGACAACGTAGCTGAAACTTTTCTGAGTCCGCCCTTGACCTGCGGACTCCATCACGGGCGTAGTTCATGGGTCAAGTCTTAATAACCTTAAGTGGACTTGCAGCTCCAACTTCTGGAGAGTTCTGGGAGGCTGCAGGACCTTCAGATTGCGCAGGAAAATATCCCTTGAGGAGGACAAGAAGAGGTGCATTATTTATGAGTGCGCCTTGGGTTCCCGGCACACGCATCATACAATACAAATGAACGCCTCTCGTTTTACAGCCTGGCATGCCAGACCTCGCCCAAAGCAGGACAAAGTCACAGAAAAGTCCCCTGGAATTAAATGCTGAAAGATGCGCACAGGGAGGTAAAATGAGATTTCCAGGCAGAACCATCAGAAATATAAATTCTCAGTGGTAGGGCTCAGTGGTACGTCCTCTATGAGTGAATGAAGGTCTGTGCCTCCCTCTGAGGACAGCAAACATTAATCAGGGACCTAGAGTTCACTGGGCAGAGGGGATGGTGGGGTAGTGCTGTCCCGGATATCACCCATACTCTGGGTCATGTCACCCTACCTGGTCCAACCATCCCGGTAACCCTAGGTGGTGGGCATTATCATACCCATTTTGTGGATGATAAAACAGAGGCCGTGGAAGGTGGAGGAGCTTGTCCAGGCCCCACATATGGGAGGTGCCAGACTCACGATTCAAAACTGGGTCTAAATCCAAAACTCCAGAGGTGAGGAATGTACCAAGGCCCCAGTGGGAACACGCATGTCCCGTGGGAGGGAGCCGGGGGCTGGTGGGCTCAGGAGTGGTGGGCTGCAGCAGGCAGATGTGGGCACAGGATTCCGCCAGGCAGAGGCAGCCTTGGGATCAAAGCCCCAAGTCATTGGCAGGACAGATGAAGGGCGTGGCCAGCCCTGTGGGCACTTGGTGGGGACGTGAGGCTGGGGAACAGAAGTGACCTGGGGCCATCAGAGGAGGCCTTGAGCTCCAGGATAAAGACAGACGTCTCTCTGTGGCCAGTGGGGTGTCCCAAGAGTGCTCAGAGGCAAGGACGGCCTGGTCAGATGTTACTTGGGGGCTGGAACACTCTGGGGCCCGTAGGAGGTGACAAGAAGGCAGCCAACACGCTCAGCCTAATGCAGAGCGGTGCAAGGGTAAGTACAAGTTAAATCCACCAGGCTTGAGGCACCTGGCTGGTTCTGTCTGTTAAGCATTTGACTTCGGCTCAGGTCGTGATCTCACAGCTTGTGAGTTCGAGTCCCACATTGGGCTCTGTGCTGACAGTTCAGAGCCCGCTTTGGATCCACTCTTTCCTCTCTCCCTGTCCCTCCCCCAATCATGCTCTCTCTCTCTCCCTCTCTCAAAAAATAAAGATACATTTTTAAAAAGACCAGGCTTAACTGCCCCTGTTAAAATAATGGAAGGGGTTCCCCTCTTCCCTTATGTAGGGGAGCATTTACTTTAGAAAGCTGTGGGGGGGTGGCTCAGTTGGATAAGCATCTTCAGCTCAGGTCGTGATCTTGCGGTTTGTGAGTTCGAGCCCCACATTGGGCTCTGGAACCTGGTTCAGATTCTGTCTCCCTCCCTTCCAGCCCCTCCCCTGCTTGTTCTCTGTCTTTCTCCCATATTATCTTGAGCGAATGTATGGAATGGACTGTGTCTGCTTGGCTAATAAAGGGGCGAGATTCCTTCCTGTCTCTGCAAATCTCTGAGCAGATTGCCTGGAATGCACATCACTCTGGTTTGATGCTTTATTCAGTACTAAACATGCTTTCTTTCTTATCTACCTCTGTGGAGATGTTTTCTGGCTTGGAGGGAGATTTTGTTTTAATAATATTACTCCAACAGTGAGCAGTGTGCTGGGGTGTTGGCCCAGACGGGGTGCAGTCGACCAGCTCAGACCGCAGGTACGCGAGTCACGTGACCTGGGTTTGAATCCGATCTCCGTGTCTTCTCTGCTAGAATCCTGAGCACATGACCTAACTGCTGGGCAGTCTGGGGGGCAGCGTCTGGGGTCTTCAGAAGCCCCCGAGAGCTCAGACGATCTCAGGGTGGAGCACCCCCAAACCGGCAGACCTCTAGCAGGTTCTGGTTAAATGTGAGAAAATAGGCAAAGACAAACATGTCATTGTTTGTACAGGGACCATGGGGCAGGGTGCCAGGGGCCGTGTACTGGTCACGGAAGGTGAGGGAAATACAGGAGCCACAGACCTTGAAGGTTTCAGCCCCCCCCCCCCCCCCCCCC
>NC_043700.1:189794708-189840114 GCF_006229205.1 Suricata suricatta
AGGCAAACCACGCATGTAGCCTGCACCCCGTGCCCGGAACTTGACCGCCTCTCCCTTCATCCTGCCAGGAGGGTGGTGGGAAAGGATGGACCCAGCCCTTCTTTCCGCACGAGACGCTGACCTGGGGATCGGCTGACCTCGGAGCTCTGCGACCCTGGGAACCACGCAGGCGCGGGACGTGGGCGGAGCCACGAGGCCACGCCCACCCCCGAGGGGCGGGGCCGGACCCCTGTCCAGGGAGCCATGGGCGCGGATGCGGTTTAGATACACGTCTCGTGAGCCACCAGAGCTCTGAGGCCCCCTGAGCACAAGGGCTGTTGGAACCTGGCCTGTCCCCGGCAGGGACCTCGGAAGCAACGCCTGGGACCGTCACTGGCTCCTAGGGGGGACTTTGGGCCTTGACGCCGGGCCGCTCCGTACCTGCTTGTGCGGTCTCACTCCCTTGCACCCGAGCTGTCTCAGAGAATGGCTCCCGGTCCCCCGCGGGCTGTTGGGTCTCCTTTGAGGACGAGTCCCGCGGAGGGAACCACGTGGCTGTCGCATCTCCTGCCAGTGTCCGGAAGCCCTTTGGGTCTAACTGTCTAGTTGTGCCCCGCAGAGAGCAGGGGTGAGGCGCTGCGGAGGGACTCTCACCCCCATCCCCCAGAAGAAATTAAGACTCAGAGCGGCAAAAACTTTGCCAGCATCGACTGCAGGGAAGGGGCCAGGCTGGGGGTGGGCCCGCGTGGGTCTGACGTCAAAGCCAACACCATCCCCGTCCTGTTGTCTTGAGTGGGAGAGCCGAGCGGACAGAAAGATGCGCACAGGAGGGCTTGAGGACCGCGCTCCTGGATGCTCCGGCAGTGGGGAGGGGGTGGACCCTCGGTGCCACAGAAATGCTTGCCGGAGAGCCGTGTGCACTCCCGGACTTCTGTCCCCTGAGTTAGCAGAGCAGTGGCTCTCCATGCTGCCGGGCCCCGGGTAAAGCCAATGTGTGTTCCTTTGCCCTCACTGCCCGGTCCCACACTCCCATCACCACGGGGGATGCTCAGATGCCTGTCTCCAAGCAAAGACAACAGTTGATTCACATTTGGTCACTGGATGTTGGTAAGTTGTGGGAACCGAGGGGCAGGTGCTCTGGATTTAGATTTCAAAAGAGAAGGGTCGCTCCTCAGCCGTCCTGTGCGTGTTCACTTCGAGCCCCCTCGATTCTTTGTGGTTTGGACATCCTTCCCCATCTGGCTGTGCACACGGTCACCGCCTTCTCCATCCTCAGCTTTGCCTTTCTGAGAACTTTCAGCTCCGCCGACCCCTCTGCGGCCTGAATTTCAGTCACTTCTGTTTCCTCCAACGTCTCTTCTTACCAGAAACCCGCGGGTCACTCTCACAGCCCAGCAGCCACGGAGCAGCCAACCGTGCTGTCCCTGGGACCGACCCGTTCCTGCTGCTTCTGCTTCCTTCCCCTTCTCCACCTCCTGTTGTCCTTCGTCTACTCTAATTCTCTCCTTCCAGAAGTTTTGGAGAGAGGAGTCGCGTGAGCAGGGACTTCTGGAGCCCCTCACCCACCTGTCCCGCCAGTGCCACCCGGCCCCTTCTCCTGGGCTCTGCCTGGGGGCCCGCAATTTCAGCAGCTGCTGCCCCGCCTCCCTGCTAGGAGGTTCCATTCCAGGCGGTCTCAGGAAGGGCTCCCTCCTCCACAACTGAGAGAGGGCAGCCATGCTGTCACGCCAATGCAGGGGGAGCCTAGTTCCCCACCGCTGCTCCCCAGAACACTCCACCTTCCTGCATCTTCCCTCGACAGCGTCTTGCAAATTACAACCTAGATGCAAGACAGCGCGGAAGCGGGGCGGTCGGGGACTGCGTGCACCTTCTCTCTGTCCTCGCCCCATGGACAGCCGTGCGGAGGCCTTCACCACGTCACATCCAGGAGAGTGATGGGGTCTTGGCTTCTTTCCTGGACATCTGAGATCCTTGGATCCGCCCTCCGCAGTGGGCAAGGCTCCTGTCCCTGGTTAGAGTCCTGCTCTCCCCCCCCCCCCACTTTGGTCACCACCTGCCAGATCAGCTGCACAGGGATCTTGAAAGGTTTTGCTGACTGGGGCTTGACTTTGGGTTCAGATCAAGGGACATTTGCAGCTCACTCTGGCTGACAGATTCCGGGATACACAGAGCACAGTTCGTGGAGACATATGTACATGAGTCTGTGTCCAGCTGGGCACACTGCCGCGGCCAGGGGAGTGTGCAGCAGTGTGGGGACAAGGACTCTGGCCCAGCCCCTGACAGTGCAGTGGCACCCCAGTGACTCAGCTTCTAGTAATTGCACTTAGTTTCCTGGTATTCAGGTCTCTGCCCCTCGGGCTTGGAAGGTGCCAGAGTGAGGACCTAGATGTGGCCCCGAGCTTGACAAAATTCCCCAATCATCTTTGGGGCTCCAACAGCTCGGCCCAGGCAGGACCCAGCCGTAGGTGCAAAAGGCCTCCTCACTGGGTACACGTGAATTCTGTTTTCAGTCTCTGGCTTGAAGTAGCTTGTTTTGCTGTTGAATTTTGGTTTGAGTGGGATTGGGGATGCCGTAGGGACTCAATTTATTCCATAAGCTCTTTTTCTATCCTGTAAGATTAAAAAAACATAATTTGAAATGACACAAGAATCAAAGGTTAATGAAAATGGTTGGAGAAGCCCCTGACTTATCTGCTCCGGCCCCCCAGCTCCAACCCTGCTGCTGTCCTAAGCTCCCCCTCGTAGCCCACTAAAGGACTTCCCAGACAATGCAGGGGAGGAGGAAACAGGACTCGGATGGCCGTCCTCCAGCACCTACACCCACCCCGTCTGAGACCCGGGATCGTTCCTCTGCTCACTGCACAAACACCTCACGACACTGACCACGTGCCAGGCACGGCCCTAGACCCAGGGACACAGAAGGTCCCCGGCGAAGCCCTGGTGTGCAGGAGGGAGGCTCGGGGTTTCCATGAGAACATCAGGCAGGGAAGGACCCAGCAGCAGAACTCGGCCTGGGGGTCAGGGCAGCTGGCGGGCACTGAGGACATCTATCCCCAGGGCTCACAGCCTGGGCTAGATTCAGGGGCAGACCCTAGAGGCTCTGGCAAACCCCCCACCCGGGGGGCAGTCAAGACGAAGAGAATGGGGTAAGGACATGGGTGCCCATGCAGGAACTCGGGTGAGATCGGGGCCCCGGGGACACACAGGGCAGAGCAGGACCACCCGCCCCGATGGCTTCCATCTAAGGTCCCCAAGCACGGCACAGGTGTCAAAACCAGGCAGGGAGCAGCAGGGAGCTGGGGCTCTTCACACAGGCATCCTGGGTATTTTGTATGCAGGTCATGGACTTGCCCATCAGTCTCCTGCTTCTGAAAGCCCCTGACCCCAGAAGCTATGGTCTGGTCCACAGGCGATAGAGAACACCAGAAAGCAAAGCCACAATAGACACTTTGGAAAAAAACCACAACTGCCCGCCCCCCCCCCCAGGAAGATGAAATACAACAGGGCCACCTAGACATCCCACTGGCCCTTCTCCACAAAGAGCTCTCCCAACCTCCCTCCCACGGGATGGGACTCGCCACGTGACCCCTAGGTGCCTCCCCGCTTCCCCGGGGAGCCAGAGAGCTGAGGAATCTGCCGCGGGCCACCTCCCATGGAGCCTCATCTCCCAAGAAATGTGATGGTCAGAAATGGGAGAAATTCTTCTCAGAAAAATCATCGTTCTTTTAATCAATGAAATTGAAAGGATACCAACCCGAGTTCTTTGCTCACGGACGTCATCAAGGCCACAGAATGAATGCTAGTGAGAAAAACAAAAAAAGGAACAAAAACTATAAAATAAGACCAAAAGAAAATGAGAGGGGGGAAAGAAAGAAAAGAAAAGAAGATGTAAGATATGTGGTATGGGATTCAGTGACATATTTCACAAGAACTCGCGCACCAGGGTCGGAGGGAGCGACAGGAAGTGAGCTCCAGAAGCTGACCTCACTGGGGCCCCACCCTCCGGAAGTCCTCCAGGCTTACCTCCCCCCAACTTCTCTCCCCAACACCCTGCTTGTTCAGACGGACCTGGAGGCTTTGGGGGATGACATGCAGTGTCACCCCCGGACACGGTTGCCCTGTTGTATTTCAGGACTTTCTAAACGGAGGAAGGACCCTCCGATGGTCATGGTTGGTGGCCTCCACCAAACACCAGACACAGCGGGCGCACAAGGATGGGGGTTTCATTTGGGGTCCCAGGTCACCCAGACCAACCTGCCAAAAAGCAAAACCCCTCCCCTGACACCATCCCTGCCCAACCAAGAGATCATTATTTAAAATCTTACGGGCCATTCAATGAGTCTGCTTTAAAAAGAAAAAAATTGGGGACGCTCAGTCAGTTGAACGTCTGACTTTGGCTCAGGTCAGGATCTCACAGCTCATGGGTTCGAGCCCCATGCCGGACTGTGCTGACAGCTCAGAGCTTGGAGCCTGCTTTAGATTCTGGGTCTGTCTCTCTCTGCCCCTTACCTGCTCACACTCTGTGTCTCTCTCCTTCAAAAATAAATAAATATTTTTAAAAAAGAAAAGAAAAAGAAAAAAACATAGCAGGAAAAAAATGGCTTTGGAGAAAGGAAAATTTATACAGGTCCATTTGAAAGTACACTTCTCGGGGCGCCTGGGTGGCTCAGTCAGTTAAGCACTGGCTTCAGCTCAGGTCACATTCTCATGGTTCGTGGGTTCGAGCACCACACCAGGCTCTGTGCTGACAGCTAGCTCAGAGCTTGGAGGCTGCTTCAGATTCGGTGTCTCCCTCTCTCTCTGACCCTCCCATGCTCACACTGTCTCTCTCTGCCTCTCAAAAATAAATGCAAGGCATTTTAAAAATTAAGAAAAAAGAAAGTACACTTCTCTTTCTTCATTCAGGACTTGTTTTGCTCATTAAGCAAACATCTGGGGGGTTTGAAAATCATTCTTCCCCCCCCCCAAAATAAGCGTTTTAATTAAATTATTTATTTTATTATTTATTTAATAATTTAAATTATTTATTGAAAAAATAAAAATCCAAATAGGCAGCCACCAAGTTTTACACAAGTTGTAGAATCACTAGAAGTTGGAGCAGAGTCACCAGCTCTCATTTTCTCACTCTGTTTTTAAATATTAATTTATTTTTGTGAGAGCACAAGCAGGGGAGGGGCGGGGAGAGGGGGAGAGGATCTGGAGCGGCCTTTGCGCTGACAGCAGTGAGGGCTACGTGAGGCTCGAACTCAGAACCTGATCGAGACCTGAGCTGAAGTCGGAGGCTCAACTGACTGAGCCACCCAGGGGCCCTTCCCAGCTCTCATTTTCTATGGGGGCACTGAGGCCCAGGGAGGGAGAAGGACCTGCCAGGGCCACTGACATGAGCCACCGATAATGTGGCTGGAGTCCCTCCAGGAGCTCCCATGGCTACACCACGCCGGCACATGTGAATGTTTGGGTGTTGCCCGTCCTACTGACCAGACCAGGAACCCCCCTGCTCTGTGTGCCAGCCTCCGCGACTCCTTTCTGAGACCCAAGGAGACAGACCAACCCACACACATTTGCTTTGAGAAGAGAGTAGGAAAGAGACAGAAAGGGGGTTCAAACATCGCCTCCTTCTAACCAAAAACGCAGCTGGCGTTATTTTATGGGTGTGCTGATCCCATCTTTTAAAACTTTAATTTGCAAAACAACCGTGGCACGTTTTACGTCCTTTTGCCCTCATGTCTTGCTCCGTGACCCATTTTGCCGACTCCAGTCCTAAAGCCAAGCTGAGGGGCTGAGAGGTAGAATCAGCGTCGGTGATCTACAAACCAGTGTCTGGGCCTGGGGCTCAGATCTCCACATACGTGCTCCCGCGGAGCCTCACAGCCACAGAAGGTAGGGTGTGCAGATGCGAGCCCCCAGGGCAGGACAGAGCCATAAACCCCCCAGGGTGCCCAGGCGCCCCTGCCTGCAAACCCAGGTTACGCCCAGGACATTCTTGCGGCAGATTGTGCAAAAGGTCGCCTTGGGACCTCCAAATAGCCCCTGGAGGTCACAGGGTGGGCATCTGGAAGGTGGAGAGGCTAGGAATCCGCTTAAATCTGAATTCCAGCAGGGTTTGGAGAGCTGGCCCCAGTTCCTGGGCGCCAGCGCTCCAGCCGCGACCCTCTGCCGCCCCCTGGAGGACACTGTTGGTTGTGCGGGCCGGAGGGGACCAGGCAGGAAGGTGAGTCTCGTCCCCCTCTCCCCGGGGGGGGGGTAAAGGAGAAGAAGCTTCTAAAACTGGCTTAGGGCCTGTAGAGATGCCCTGTCTCTTTGGGCTCACTGTGTCTGATTCCCTCCAGGAGAAGGGGGCTGTCATCCCCTTTCTGGAAGTCCTCCCTGAAATCTGCTCTCCAGTGCCTTCGTGACTGTGGCCCTGCTTTGTCCACGACTGGGGATGGAGGGGGACTGGCTTCCTATCTCCTAGGACCCGCCTCAAACACTTGAAGCCCACAAATGCCCTTTCTCCCTCCTCTTCCCTGGGACAACTTCACATGAGCCTTCGCAATTCAGACGGGGATCCCCTCATTGTCCCCGATGACCCCCCAGACGGGGCTAGAGCCTTTGTGTGGCTCCCACACGTGGGCTTACCTCTGTGGCACCCACGCACAATGACAGGCTTTGCCCTATTTGTCTATCCCTCACCTGGCAAGCATGTGAGGATGCCCTATCCCATGGCAAGAACGGGCTCGGGTGAAGTGGTGAATGCAAGGTGGTCCCCGGGCTTAAGGAATCCATGGCCACCGGGTGGATGTCAGAAGATGGTGAGAGCAGGGCAGAGATGCCGCACACGCTCGTGAGTGGCACTCGCTTGTCCGCCTGGCCCAGCGGGGCGTGCTGGAGGGGCCCGGGGGTGGCCGGAGCACTTCCCAGCTGTGGGATCAGGGTCAGCGTCTGAACCTATCTCAGGCCCAGTCTCCCCACCCATCACGTGGCAGTAACCCAGAGGGACACAGGTGTCCCCATGGGACAGGCCAGCCTTGCTTCCCATGGGGAGGGGAGAGACTTCCAAGAACACACAACTTGGCTTTGGCACATGGAAATCCTCAAAGGGGAAGCGTCCGTGGGACGTAAGCAAGGTCCCCGCTGGGGACGTCATCGGCCCAGTGAACCCAACCCGACTTATCAATCCAGAAGGCCACCTTGTCCTTCCCCATGAACTAGGGTCAGATGGGTTCAGCGGAAGGTCTTGTGGAGGGAAGGGGGGATGCCTCCACCCTACTCTGTTCCCACACACTAAGTTGCTCCCAACTTAGACAAGATGCATTTTTCTTCCCTGGAAAAGCATTTGAAGGGGGGCACGGGGTCGAGAAGGGAGGCGGGAGGCTCAGCCCATCCCCTTGCATTGCAAAACCAGAGCACAGAAGGACAGCGACCTGTCACAGAGGGAAGCCTGGGGCGGGGGGGAGGGGGCCCGAGCGCCCCACTTACCTTTTCCTCCAGCTCCTTCAGGTGTCTCTTCTGGGCCTCCAGCTTACCCTCCAACTCTCGGATTCTCTGAAACACATTACCTCGTGCATCAGAAAAAGTACATTTTGCAGGATCAAGATTTACTCTTTACTCTTTGCCGTGCGTGTGCAGACAAGTGGGGTGGCGTCCAGATACCGGACTGGCTCGTCCCCTCCTCCGCCACTGGGGATCGATCTTGCCTGCTCGGGAAGGCGCTAGGAAGTGGAATTACACAGCGCGCACTCTTAAGGTAGGATCTCTTTAAGACGGAAACATCATGCATGGACCGAGGCGCCCCGCGCCGGCTCATAAAGAGCGTGGGTTTGAAGTGACATCAAATGATGAACATGCGCAAGATCCCTTGGCTGGAGCCGGGCACCTGGGGCAGAGCAAGCGGGGCCCTCCGCCACGTGCACCCCACCCTCCTAGAAGCCTGCTCAGCGCCAAGTTCAAGTATGACCCATCAGCCCAGTTTGCCCAGGACATTACTGGTTTTGCCGCTAGAAGTCTGGGGTCCCAGGAAACCCCTCGGTCCCGGGAAGCTGGACCAGCTGGTCACCCTGCCTGGGGCCCGGTCTGCTGCGTGTCCCTTGCGGCATTCACCGCCCCTCCCCGCTCTGGGGTTTACAAATCCATTCCTTCCAGTTCCGCACAGCATCTCGCCCAGGGGTCCCGCAAGTGTGACCTTTACCGGATTGTCACATGCCCCACAGTCACCCCCTCGAGGGCTGGTACCCCGAGACCACTGCCCAGCCGCCTACAGCCTTGCCAGGCCTGAACGTGGGTGCCGAGCTCAGTCCTGGAGAGAACGCTCCGCCTCCAGGGCCTTCTAAATAAGCACGTGGCCTCCACGCACCCCTAGCCAGGCCCGGAGAAGCCTCCTGTGCGTTCTCTCCTGTGCCCCCCCTCCCCAGTTTCCAACCCAGTGTCTGGGGGTGGAGCCTGAGACGCTGCGTTTCCAGTATGTTCCCGAGCGATGTAGATGCTGCTTGTCTGGGGACCCGCTTTGAGAACCGCCTCTATGGACACTATGCCCAGGGCCCTAAGGAGTTTGTGGTTCAGTCAGGGTTGGGACAAAAGGATTAATATGTGGACCTACCTGGGGCACTGCATGAATACAAACACCACGGAGAAAACCAGGCAGGGGAAGGGAAGGGGGCAGGGCGCTATCCTATGTGGGTACCCCTGGTGGGTGCACTGGAACCCAGAGGGGAGGACAGGGGGCGCTGAGCCGTGGGGCCAGAGGGGCACAGAGAGGCAGAGCCCAGCCCAGGACCCTGGGTTCGCCAGACTCCCAGGCAGAGGGAACAGGGTGTGCAGGGAGAGAGGGGGGAGGGGGACGAAGGCGGAGCTTGGAGGGTCTGGAGTGTCCCCTTGGGGGCCCACAGATTTGGGGGTGTCCTGAGGATCCTGTGATGGGTTTCAGGCAGGGAAATGAGGATTTGATTTGGGAAAGATAACACAGGGATCAGAGAATGGATTGGCCTGAAAGACATGAGAAAATGGTTGATCCTCAGAGCTGACGCCTGGGGCAAGTGACTCAGCCTCTCTGGGCCTTGGTTTCCTGATCTGTAGATTGGGGGCAATGGCGTTGCCCACGTCTGAGGACCAAACAAGCGAATCTGAGCCAAGGGCTCAGGGCAGAATTGGTACAGAGTACGTAGCCTGTGAAGGATGCAGAAACCCGTACATTCGTAATTCCCTTCCACCCAAGGGAAGCTGTGTGTGTCTCAGTGTGGCCGTGACCGTCCCCCACAGATCCCCTCGCAAGGTGCGGAGGCAGAGAGCACCCAAAATGAACACAGAACTCAGCCGGACTCTGGCCTGGGTCCTGCGCCCCAAGCTTCCCGGCCAGTGGGTGGTAGGGAGTCACGTCATCTCTTGAATCTGAACCCCTCTCCTGTAACATCTCCACGGTGACCCCATGTCCCGAGGGTGAGGTGGGGCCCCTGGGGTGGAGGTGGGGGAAGGCCTGTACTCTCCCGTGTCAGATGGAGGGCGGTGCTTTATAGCTTTCGAAGGACTTGAGAAAATGTCCCAGGAAGAACTTCTGGGCTTTGACGAAGAGGCCCGCCCTCACAGAGCTGATCTGCCAATGGGGAGACAGTCAGGTAGCAAGAAGTGACAGGAAGGAAATAAATTGGGGGGGAGAGGGGCGGGGGCAGCTAGTTACACGGGGCCGTGGGCAGGCGGCTTTCGGGGCTGCATCCAAATGGAAGCCGTATGACAGAAGGAACCTGTCCCCACTAGGGCACAGAAGGTTCCAGGCTGGGTCGCGGTGGGGAGGGGACAGGGTCATGAGGGCCAGGCCCCACGCGGCCTTGGATTCTATCCCAAGGATGAAGGGACGACTGGGGAACTTCAAGTTGGGGACGGCCCCTTCCCGCTCCTCAGGTCCTCGCCACCCCCCCCAAGCATCCTGCTTTCATCGCCAGACATGACTCTACCAGGCCAAGGCTTTGTCTCCTCCCTTCTCCATGTTCTCTAACAGAGCCCAGCACCCAACACGTGCCCCGTAAGCATGTGTCGAATGAGTTCTTGGTGCTCCGAAGTGACAGAGTACAAAGCAAAGGTCGTCGGGTGGGGAAGGTCACGTGAGGCGTCTATGAACCCGTACGTGCCCAGCATTTAGTTTGTATGTAGCAAGTACTCTTCCCAGAGTTGCATATACATTCTCCACGGACCCCGGCCCGACGTGCTGCTCTCACTGTCCCCATTCTACAGGTGAGGACACTGAGGCTCGGGTCACACTGTAAGTGGGGCTGGATTTGAATCTTAACCTGTCTGACCTGAGAACCTACCCTCCTAACCCCATCCCTTTGCACCCATAACCAACATGCTGCATTTGACGTTCCCAGAAGGAAAAAAAATCACTGTAACGCATTTTTGAAATGCTTGAGCCCTTAACCCTCTTTTCTCTTTGGGGAAAAAAAATGCAGATTTTTCAGTGTTATTTTTTTAATGTCAAATTTCTGAAGACCCTTTCAAATTAGAACAGACAATGGCAAAAAGCAAGCCAGAAACTCAGGGAGTTAGTCTGAGGTGGAGAGCAGAGCATTGGACGTGAACTCAGAGCTGGCCACGAGTGGAAGGGCCACCGTTCCTGGGGGCTGGCCTCTGTCCAGCTGCCGTGGCCGCTGGGCCATCTGCTAAATGGGGTTGAAGACTTACAAACTGGTGTTTGGGTGACAAGTACCATGTCGGATTTTTTAAAGTCCTACATACTAGTTTTGAAAACTACGGCTTATAGACCTCAAGCACGATGGCCCTGTTCCCACCCCAGGGCCTTTGTACGTGCTGCTCTCTGCACAGAGCCCTTCATGTTGTCTTAACCCTTTCTGACATCGTTGGCATTTTTTTGTTGCAAGTGCCCCTCCCTGGATTATAGGAACATGCTCTCCATGAAAGCAGGGATTTTGCTCCCTGCCCCAGCCCCAATAGCCTGACTCATGCCTGGCACCTGACAGGTACTTGACCCGGAAATAGCCATGGAAGGGAAGCAGGAAGCCACAAAGCCTCGCTTTTCCCGCTGCCCTGTTGTCTCCGAGCCTGCTGTAAGGAAACTCTCCCCTCTGCTCAGACATCAAACCCCGATGACCCAGCTCCAGAAAATTCTGTTGCAGGGAACAGACATGCTCTGAAGTCTGAGCATCTTTTACAAAGGCACCGAGATGCCGGCTGGAACTCTCAGGTGTGGTGCTCAGCAAGGGGGGAGCCATCTGGGACCCCCACAGGGAGAGTCTGGCCAAGCATTTCCACCTGCAAAGTGACACAGGACCCTCAAGGCAGTGCCTGGAGGTGACGTCACTCCAAGTTGCCCAGAGGACAGATGAAGAAGCTGAAGCCTGAGTGTTAGGACTTGCTGTTGATTCTGGACTGAGCCCGGACGAGCGAGGGGGTGGGCCCTGGAGGGGGCTGAGTCAGGGCGCCAGGGAGAGGCAGGAGGGCTAGAAGGCATGAGAGCATGAGAAGGCGTGGGTCCCTGATCTGGTAGGACTGGCGGACTCCTAAGAAGAGAACAATCTCTCTCTGACCTGCTTCCTCCTTTTCCTTCATCACCCTTTCCCTGCCTCGGGCACCCCAGGCCATTTGAGGGCACAGAAGGAGGCTATCCATAATCCAGGACAACCAACAACCAAATCATCCAGCCCCTTGTCCTTGGACTGCCAGCCTCCAGCCGTGAGACACAGATGTTTGTTCAAGGCCTGGCTGCCGCGTTTGGTTACGGTGCCCAGGCAGACAGAGACAGGACCCTGCTCCCCTCTGCTCCCAGCCATGGATCTCTGTTCACAACGAACCAAAACTGAGCAACTCTAAGCTGCAGAGAGATCACCTGGGAATCTTGTTAAAGGCAGAATCCGATTCAGTAGGTCTGGGGCAGCCCCGGGAGTCTGCATTTCTAACAGCTCCTGGGTGATGCCACCCCCGCTGGTCCACGGACCACACTTTGAGTAGCAGGGGCCCCCGCTGGTCCACGGACCACACTTTGAGTAGCAGGGACGGACGGAGCCAGGGGCTATTATACAAAGGGAGTCCTCCTGTTACTGCACACCCGCCATGCTCCCTGCACCAGCTAATCGGTCTGTATGTCTTGTCTCAGAGGGCCATGTCATTCAGCGACTTTCTCTACATTGGCCACCCCACGCCGATTCGTGTGTTTTCATAGAAGTGAGGGCCGTTCTCATGCTCAGTGGGAGGAAAGGTGCCTATCGTTTGCCGTCAGCAGAATTTTCAACTCACTCGAAAATGCCCCAGAGATAAAGGAGCAACAATCTGCAGTGTTGGGTCAAGCCATTAACTGTCTCCATGCTTAGGTGCAAGAGAAACGTCAAAGGAAGTGATTTGTCCCCTGTGATCTCAGCCAACACTCCAAAACCCTCCTATTGTCAATGATTTTCTCTCTCTTTAAGGGGCCCCAGTCCTCAAACTCCCTACACAGGCAGCTTGGATTTCTTTCCTTTTTTAAAACTCCCAGTGGGGCACCTGGATGGCTCAGTCAGTTAAGCCTCCGACTTTGGCTCAAATCATGATCTCACATTCGTGGTTTCGAGCCCTGCGTCGGGCTCTGTGTGACAGCTCAGAGCCTGGAGCCTGCTTCCGATTCTGTGTCTCCCTCTCTCTCTGCCCCTCCCCATTCATGCTGTCTTTCTCTGTCTCAAAAATAAATAAAACATTAAAAAAAATTAAAACGCCCAGCTCCCTTCCTTTCTTAGCATGCAGGACATGGTGCGTTCCCAGGAGTCACGGCCGAACGCCACCTTGCCCTGTGTCTTCAGGACGCGTTCACTGGCCCACGGTACCTTCCAGGAAGCACCTTCATGAGATTCAGACCCTCGTGACGGGTAACGACTTTTTGGTCCAAACACACGAATGCCATTCTCTGCTTTGAGCTGGATTCTCTGAACAACACCTCCACTCACCCACGCTCGGTCAGCGAGCCCCACAGATGAGGCCCAGGGCTGGACGTCAGATACGAGCCAGCGTCCGGCTCCTCTGTCTGGTCCTGCTCCCGCTGCACCTTCTCACGGTCTGCACTCGGCCACAAAACAGCTGCCTATGCTTACTGGTAGCACATCACACGTGAGGGTCCAGTTGAACCTTACAACACCCCAGTGAGGAGGCGTGATTACCATCCACATGAGGAAGCTGAGGCTCAGATAGGTCAAGGCACTTGGCCAAGGCCACACAGCTAATAAGCAGGAGATAGGGTTCAAAGCCGTACGGTCTGGTCCCAGTGTTTGTGTTTGCTTCTAACCACTCTGTCACCCCAAGCTGACCACGCCATGACGTGCCGCTGTCTGAAATGCTGGTCCCCCTTGATGGCCACCTGGCCTTGTCCTCCTTGTTTTCAAAACGTGCCTGGTAGGGCCTTGCCCCGGGAGCCTTGTCACCTCTCGGAAGAAGACCTTCCCCTGCGAGTCCTCAGCAGCTGGGATTTCTGGCTGAGTTTGTCAGGATCTGTGCTGTGTTTGGACCTCCAACAGGCTGGGGGCGTCCCAGGCCACTTGTCACTATTGATGTGACAGTAGCAGAGGTGATTGGGTGACAGCATCCTCGAAGGCAAACGCCCACGCCAAGATCTCCTTGATGGTCACTGATCATAAGCTCCTCCCCTCCGTCTCTTGCCTCCCTTTCCCTCCCTGCTCTGCCCCACCCTGCAAGGCTGACAATCCTCTGGCCACGGCCACCTGCACATTCTTGCTCTCCATCCTCAGTGGTCTGTCCTGAACCAGCAACTTCCCTGCCCGTCTGGAGCCACGGGGATTCCAAGCCCTCCCTTCCCCCCTTCCAGCCCTCCGGCTGCGCTGCGTGCCCTCACCTGAGCAGTGGCAGCCCGCCCCTCTCCTCCCCTAGGAACGCAAGAGGGAGTGGCGGGCACCTTAAGCCCCCCCCCCCCGCCCTGTGGGAGGGCACAAAGCCTCACCATTGTTCCCTCCTTCTCCTTCCCCGCTGGCCCCTGCTCAGAGCATGAAGTTCTGCCTTGCCCTCTGGTCTGTGTCCGGGCCTCACTTGTCCCTCCTGCACATCAGGTCTTCCCAATCAGTGGACCGATGCCTTTCCCTTCTCCTCCCCCCAGTCTCTAATCTCTCCATCCCCAACCTGGTCAGGGCTCTCCCTCATAATGAAGCCTCCCCCTCCCTTCACCAGGCTGTGTGTGTGGGCACATGTGTGTGCACCCTGGAGGCACACCGCTTCCGGGCCGATGTGCAGAGGCTGCACGGGACTGGGGGTGACAGCCAGGTGGGCCCTCGGGGGCGCCCGCAAGCCCTTTCAGCCAGCCCAGGTCTTGAACGAAGAGCCCGTCCAGCCTGACAGCCCCCCTCCCCTTCACCTCCTCTGTCTCCTGCACCGCACGCAGTCGGACTGTGCCCCCTGCTCTCTCCTCGAATACCCGGGGGCCTGGTCTGTCTTCAGACACGACCCTCCCTGCCCTCCTCTGCCACGTCTACCTGCTTTGCCTTCTGTGACATTGCCTCCCCCTCAGTCACCCAGGTCCTTCCTCACTGGTGGGACCCCCAGCCCCGCAGGCCATGTGACCTTCAGGACTCAACTTAACCTTCATGACCTCTAGCGTTTGCAGCCCAAGAATGGACATCGCCGTCCCCCCCTGCAGGGGAGGAGGAGGGGGGGGCAATCAAGGGTGGTGAGGGCCCCACAGGCGTGAGTGGGCTGCTGCCCCCACTTCGTCCCCATGATCACCCTGGAGGCCCTGCAGCCAAGCCCACGTCACTCCCACAGGACTCCAAACCTTGGGACACATTTAGGTTTCTGGAGTCGACAGGCACTACTACGGCCACGAGGTGCAGGGCTCAGATCAAGCGTCGTCACAAAATACAGCAAAAAAAGGCAAACGGTTAGGCCATGCCTCCTGGGTTTAGGAGCCTGGCTTTCAAACAGGACTCCGATGCAGGAGGCAGAGGACCCAGGGGACCCCGGCTCTGGTTTGCATTGCGCTCCGCAAGGGGGCGTGCCCTATGGTTTAAATCCTTGCGCACCGGGAAAAACGGCTAGCGCACATGCACATCAGTCCCGTCGCCGAGGATGCACCTGCCGCGTGGTGAGGCCGCCCGGAGGCAGACACGCCTTGCTGCGCGGAAACTCGCTTTGCTGCCAGCCTTCCACCAAACACGCCTGGGGGGTGAGAGGCTGGGAGGGGGGCAAGGGGCACCTGGGGGCCGCCGCCTGCCCCTCACCTGCTGGGCCTGCTGCAGCAGCTCCATGCGCTCCCGCAGGACCTGGCTGTCGAACTCGCGGCTCTGCCTCAGGATCTGCCGGCGCACCTTCTCCACGGCGGCCTGCAGGTCCTCCCGCTGGCCCTCGCTCAGCGCCTCGCTGGCCCTGCGCCCCGGCTCCTGCTGCAGCGCGTCGTACAGCGTGGCCTCCAGCTCCTGGATTTTCTGAGTGGCCCAAATCACACAGACAGCGGAAAGATCACACACGGGTCGACAGTAACGGCCAGGGCATGGCGGCGGAGGGAGGCAGAGCTCAGGCAGGGGAGGGGAGGCGTGCGGAGGGGGAGGGGGTGGCTAGCCGAGCAGGCGCGGGCAGGCAGGGAGCGAGGGAGCCCCTTTGGGCCCATGTGCAGCTTTTTGAGAACACTTCTCCCTCTAGCCAATCAAGATACCCTACTCTGTTCGGGGGGACCAGGGCAATGAGAAGAAGCGATCGAAACCACCCCATCAAACGTGCGATTCGAAGAGAGTTTTTCGTTTTATCCTTGGATCCCTGCGTATCCCCCCACCTCGGGGACAAACTTTCCCTTTGATCAGGGGTGTCAGCGAAGAAGAAAATATGTGTCAAATTGCACCCCGTGGTTTTCAGCCAGCTAGTTAGGAATGCAATGTAAACCTACAGCAAATAGTAACAATGTTCCAACCGTGCCCTCCTTGCTTAAAGAAAAAAAAAGAAAAGAAAAGAAAAAAAAGCAAGACACCATTTGTGAGTAAAGCGGATGAGAGATTAGTGGCCGGTCAGAGGCACCTTGTGAGTTTTAATCAAGTTAGAAGTTATTTCTTTCCAAGACACTTAAATATAGTTACCTCATGGGAATATCTAGGGACAAAAGAGAGAATTATCTCCTTCTCTGCCTCCCTAAATCCCCACCCACAGCGTCGTCGGATGCAAAGGCCATCGTGGGTCAGGCTGTTTGGTCTCTATCCTCAGTGGCCCGTCCCGCACCAGTAACTTCCCCACACACTGAACCTCAGGGATTCCAGCTAAGGGATCTTAGGAGCTGAAGAACGGTACCTTGTTTTCCTAAGACCACACAGACCGACGGATCTTCAACTTGGGTGGAAAGTGCCTCTCGAGAGGCGGCTTGAGGCAGGGGGTTCACACCGGCAGCCTCTGCCGCTGTGTGGCCCCTGCTGTCCTGGCTCCTTCAGTCTGCGTGGCTGTGCGGACTCCCCAGGCAGGGGGAAGGGGGATCCAGACCCATCAGGCCAGGCCCAGTTGTAATCACCTTCCCCATCCCCGGCCCCCCGGAAGGTGGAAGTCTGTGAGCTGGCCCAGCCCAGGGGTCCCCATGTGGGCCCCCCATGGAGCGAGAGCTTGCCTGGGCCCTGCTGGTTCACCCCTCCCCCGCCACCCGACAGCTGTCACCAGCTTCCAGCCGGGACCCCACACCCCCTGATTCCAGAGGCTCCCCTGTGGACCTGTGCCATCTCAGAGCAATGACAAAGGCCCGCAGGCTCACGATGTGGCACCTGCCATCCTCACTCCTGCCCAGGCACACGGCACTGTCACCCTCTGGGAGCACATGGCGTTCCCCTGGCTTTCTGAGTCAGTCCAGCGCGGCATCGGGACGCAGCCTCGTCATGCAATGGAAATCCCACCCGAGGCTTTGGAACAGTCTGGGACCGCACGTCGTTTCTACAGGGCGCCAGGGTTAGCCCGCCAGGGGCCTTCGCTGCAGAAGCAGGACCCTGAGGTCCCCCGGGCCTCCTGCAGATGGTGCCGGACAGCCCAGTGTGGACACCACGCTTTTCCAAAATGTGTTGAAAATTGCCAGTCCTGCAAGATGTCCCTTGAAAAGACATCTCATGACCCAGCGAGTTGACCACTCACTTGCTTATGACCCTCTCGGAGCCCCCCCCCCCTTCAACATATTCAAGGATTCAAGAAGCCCTTCAGAGTTCTCCCAACGTGCCTATGAGAGGCGGGAAGTCACGCTCCGCAGAGCTTTCCGGGAAATGCTTGGGAAGGCAGCCCCGGGTGACAGACGGGGTGTGATGCAGGGAAAGGCGCTCACGAAGAGACCACAGGGGACTCCCTCCACGCTGCTCGCCGTCAACACTGCCCTCCACACCGTTACAACACCGTGCGCCCAGAAGGCAGCGCTGGAGGGCGAACGTCAGACCCAGCGAGGCTCAATCCAGGGGTCCTACTCCCTCCGGGCTCCCCCGCCCCCACATTCCCAAGGAGACCAAAGGTCTCAAGGAGGCAGACCCTCTCGCCTGGCATCTCCCGCCTGCGCCGAGCCCAGGCTCCCCGCGTCCCATCTTCCTGGACACGCTCATGGCAACAAGGCTTTGCAAGTCATGTTTCAGTTGCTGACTCTGCACTTCACAGGCACTGACCCATCGTGTAACGTAATGTGAACCACGAATCATCCGGGCGAAGACTGACTCTCGGCGTTGGGGACAACACTGCCTCTTTCAGGAGGGACCCTGAACTCTCCACTCTCTGTGCCGTGGGGACACCCTGACAGGACCCGTACTACTCACTGTCTCGCTCGCCGCCAGGAGTGTGCTCCGACGTGTGAACCTGGACGTGACCCCAGGTGAAACTAGCGACCTGGAAGCCCGGAACATTCTGTGACCCACGTGCGTGGGGCCTCACAACAGGTCATTTTCTCTGATGGCCCCCGGCCTCTGCTCAGTGCTTTGCCTCTGTGTTCCCTTGCTTCCTGTTTACAGGAAAACTTGCTTGGGGAGGGGGAGGGGCGTGCATAAATAAGTATTTACGTGTTAATAAACACCAAAGGGAGACCGTTTCTTCTCACGCATCTCAGAGGATTACTAGAACTGGGCGAGCATGTCTAAAGATACCATCAGGCTAACAATTTTTGAAAATCATGATTGGTTTGGAGAAGAGCAACCATTTCTCTGTACAGTCGCTCCAGTCAGGACACGAACAGGGCATTCTGATGGCGGCCACGTGGCACTTGCAGGGCCCCCAAACATGGTGTCAGCCCTGAAGGAAAAAACGGCCTCTAAGGTTGAGTTTAAAGAGCCAAAGCGTCCAACCCACGCCTGGTCCTACCAGGTGCGCCTGGTCGAGGGCTTCCTTCCTGTAGTCCAGCTCCTCCTCCAGGTAGCCCTTCTGCCTGCTGAATAGGTCCTGGAAAAGAGGACCCCCCCCCCAAGATCAAGGTCAGCATGAGAACCCCTCACAGCCAGGACCTCCCGAGCCCACCTGATCACCTCTGCTAGAGAGTGACAGTCCCACCGAGCCGCCCCCCCCCCCCCCCCGGGGCTCAGGCGAGAAGGGAGGTGATGGCCTGGGGCCAGGAACCGTGATCAACGCCGTCCCTCCCCCTGCAGGCTTCCCTTCCACGTGGGCGCCTGACTGCAATGAAACGCCGCTGCTCCCGCCCAGTGGCCAAGCAGGAATCCCTCTGGGTTCCTCTTGTCACGTCCTGGCGGCCCCGGGGGACCGTCGCATCAGTTCTCAGATGAGACTCTTGCTCCCACACGGACAGCATTGATCGCCTCCCCACCTCCTGGCTCCTGTCATTGCCGCGTGCCTGCCCGCCGCAACCCGGCTCATGCTTTGAGTCTCTGCACGCACCGTGTGCCCAGAAGGCAAACCCTAGTGCCCATTTGAGGCTTTCAAGGTGCGGACTCATCGACTGCAGTCCCTTGACCTTACAGATGAGGAAACAGGACCAGAGAGGGCCTGGTCACAGAGGAGGGACCCGGTTCCAAGGCAGGACTCACTCACCCCACCTGTTTCCAGGCTGTAAGCTCTTCCTTCTCCCTCCCGCTTTCGCCTCTCATTTCTACTTGCAACACTTGAATTGGTCCTTGAAGACTCTCAAGAACCGTTTCTTCTGGGAAGCCCTCTCCGATGCCCTCAGGCTGGGGAACTTGGACCCCCCTCCACACTTAGCAATAGGACGCAAGGGGCTGGCGCAGCCTTCCCAACCTCTCGTGAGCATTAAGGGGACAGCAAAGATGGGAGGCCCAGCTGGTGTCTGCGGAGCCGCTGGGCCAAGTGCCTGGACATCGCCAGTACCACTCCTGATGTCCTCAGGCCACACCGTGGCTGCTGGCTCAGGAGCACACGTCCCCCTGGCTTGTGAGCTCAGTCCTTGAGGCGGGGACCCTGCATATTCATCACCGGACCTCTAATCCTGGTAAGGCCCCGGGGATAAAGAGGCTCCAAAAATATGTATTTCGGGAATGACCGAGTGGGTGACCGAGTAGGCAAATAGGTGACAATTACCCAGAACAGCCACCGGGGCAAAAGGCGAATCTAGAAATTTGTGCAAATAAATGCACACGGAAATCCCCGAGAGCCCTTCCTGGGCGGGGAGAAGGGAAGTCGTTGGAGCCCTTTCCACCCTCTTGCCTCCCGGAGGGCTGAGGCCTTTACCTTTTCCTTCTCTAGATCCAGCATCTTCTGAGTCAGGGCCGCCTCAGTGCCCTCTATCTGCTTCAGCCACTGGAAAACAGCAGGGACAGAGCGCCAGCAAATGAGAACCAGCGCTGGCTGGGGGTCTTCCCCCAAGCCGCGTGTGCAGGGGGCCACCCCGACTCCGCTCCTGGGCTCCTCATCCCGTCCTGGGGCATCCGGGGGAGGGGGAGACTTGCAACAGAATTTCTCTGTTCAGCTTTGACAGGTGTTTGCTCAGGGGTCACCTGGGTCATGGACATCCACTTGTGTGTGTGTGTGTGTGTGTGTACCTGCACGTGGATGTGGGTATGTGTGTGTGTCCAAAAGGGAGTCGATGTGCATCCAGTGGGAGCCCGACTCCATGCCCAGCAGCCTCGCCAAGCGTCCCTGAGGTCTAAGTTGCAATGGTGGCTTCACACTGAGGACCGCATCTGGCCCTTGGCGCCCAGCCCAAGGCACAGGCAGCACGTGGATGCCTAGTGAGGTCGCACGGGTGGGCCTGGGGATTCCTAGCCCAGCCCCCACTCCTGCAGTGGTGGCCCTGAGCAGACGGGTGCACTGTGGGGCAATGGTTGTGCGGAAGTGGGTGGGCGAGTGCCTGCCAAGGGCAGGTACCAGGGCTGGGCTGGTGGTGAGCCAGAGGTGGGCAATCGTGTCTCAGGATGCAGGTACGTAGGTCCAGCTTTATGAGGAGCCGGCCTAAGGGATAAGCTGGGGAGGTAGAGCCATGGGGGATGGGCCTGATGTGTGCAGGCACGGGGTGTGCGTGTTTGACAGCGGGTATGAACGTGCGTGTTCAGCCCGACAGACAGCCTCCTCTCCTCCGCCTCTGGACCACGCCCCTTCCCTGGCCTCCCAGCCTCGCCTTGCTGCCACGTGGTGCTCCTGGCTTTTTCCTCCTCCTCCAGTGGCTGAAGTTTCGCATCCCCTTGGAGCCCTGCCCTTGGCTTTCCCCCCTCGTTCCTCTCCCCTCGCCCCCGGGGATTCTACCTGCCCTTGGGCTCCCTCTGCTCTCTGCAACGTCTCCCTCCAGCCCAGACGGCCCCACGGCAGCTCCCTCTGATTCCTCCTCTGGCCTCCCCGGTCCCTCTGTTGGGGAAGAGCCCCGTTTCACTCAAACCGGGAAGCAGGGAGCAGCCTTGATGCCTCCTTCCCCTTCCCTTCCCTTCCCAGTCCTTCCCTTCCGTCCCATACATTGGTTCCACCTCCTCCCCACCTTCTGCCTCCCCACTCCTCCCCCCCTCCAGCCTCCTGTCTGGACCCAGAGCCCTGTCTGCTCTCAAGCCCGCACGTGCTCTCGAAAACCTACATCCGCTTAAAGCCCTCAGGGACATCCCACTGCTCCTGACCACCGCTGGCCGACCACGGAGCCACATCTTCCTTCACCGAAGGGCCTCTGCACCTGCCGCTCTCCCTCCCAGCATCACCCTCTCCCTCACCCCAGCCTCCACCCCAGGCCTCCACTGAGCTAACACCTACTGGGGCCACTGGGGCCTCCTCCAGGAAGCCTACCCCACTTCCTGCGTCCGTCCGTCCGTGGGGTCAGGTGCCCTCCGGGATCCCTATGTCATCCTGTGAATGGCTCTCACAGCACTCACCTGACAGATTGCATTTGTAGGTCTCCCTCCCCCAAAAGCCCAAAGGTAGAGACCACATCGGACACGTTCTGTTACCCTTCCTCACCCAGCACGGGCCCCAGCATGAAGCATGAGCTCAAGAAACATTTGCTGGATGATAGCAGACACTGTGGAGGTCTGGGAGCGGGCGTGCTGGCTCCGTGGAGGGGACAAGACTAGATGAAGCTGTGATCACACAGGGTCCCCCCCCAACATCTTGGACACCCAGAGCCAGCAGCAGAAGCAGACACCCATGATGGAACAGCTCTTCAGCTGACATTGAGAGGATGGGCAATGTCTTAGAAATAGATCAGCATCGCTTTGGCAGGAAATGAAAGATGCTTCCTTTGAATATCCTAATGCAAGCAGTCATAAAATGAAAAAATTTCAATGGAAAAAATAAAACTCCTGTTTTGACTCGTGACAGCAAGCTGCTCTTAGAGTAGGATTTACAGAATATGCTGTCCAGTCTTTTCTTGGACAAAAAGATTTGACATGATATTATGCATAAAAGAAAAAAAAAACCTTGGCAAGTGGTCTGCAGCAATTGAAAGAGTAACATGAGGGGAGAAAACGCTGGTCCTGGGCATCTTGGGCATGTGAGGTCACGAATTTCATATCAAAGAATCCTGCCAGATAGCCACTGGGCCCCTCTTCCTCTCTCTGAGCAGGAAGTTCAATGCAAATAGCGCTGCACCTGCCAGGAGGGGCGTTATGGGGACAGAGACACCTGCCCTCCCCCAATCCCCCAGGGCAGAAGTGAGTCAGCCCACGGGGAAGAGGACAGTCTGTAGGAAGCCAGGCCTCTGCCCCCAGGTGCAGGCTTCTGACCCCCAGAGCCTCTATCAGCCGATGCTCCCTCCAGAGAGGGTCCCAAGACCGTGACCCCAGGCCAGCGACTGGAGCGCTTGGACTATGGCCATAGACCTAAGCTGAATCCTCCGATCAGTCATTACCAGCAAGAGCATGAAACTTTCTTCCATCTTTCTGATTGGTTTTGAACTGTTTCCCAATTGGTTTTGAACCTGAGGGGGATTCATCAGGAAGGGGTAGGACTCACGATCCCCTGTAAACCCTCAGAGGTCTTGTGTTCAAGATTCTCGGGGCGTGTGTTGTGGGGGGCGGGGCGGGGACAGGGCGCGGCCGCGGATCTCAGACCCGGCTAACTTTCAAGAAGGAATAGGGCTCCCCCCGCCCCCCTGCAGGGTCAGGAGCAAGACAAGGCCCCAGAGCAAGGCCATCCAGGAGCACCACGTGGCGTTCCTAATCTGGGTGCCCTTCACTTACATGCTGCAAACGCAGCTTTGTGCCTCTAAACAAAACTTGAAGTTGACCTTGGTTGGGTCGGATACTGGCACTGGGCGGTGGTTTTTAACAACAGACATTTGGAGGGGGGGTCTCTGATCCCGCTGCCAGCTTGCGCACTCCAGGGTGACCCACTCGTGCCTGCTTGTCCAGGACTGTCTCTGTTTCAGTTCCCGTGTCCCAGGAGCCCCTCGGTTCCAGGCAATCGGACTGTCTGTCTCCCCAGGCGGGGAGGGGGGGGTCCCCTCGGGGCCTCAGCTCATCCTGCAGACCCGCCTTTCTTCCCTCTTGGGGTCATTCTAGGCATTACTATTCCCTCCGGGGGCACATACAGCAACCCCCAACCTGCAGGGTCTTTAGTCACAGAACCGGGGCAGGGCCGGGGTCTCTTAGACCCAAACTGAGAAAATGGCAAAACACTGGTCTGAATCCCGCCCCCAAGGACTGTCTCAAATCAGGAGGTGGGCGCCTCTCCCCTGTAACGCTGGCTGGTGAGAGTGGGGAGTGGGGGGGGGGGAGCTGCCACAGGCCAGGCAGCTGTAGAAGGGGTGACTCACTAATCTCGAGCGGTTGCTGAGAGGAACAGATCTGAGGTGGGGCCGAAGGCTACAGGTCTGGGCGCCCAGTATTTGCCAGGAGGAGTGTATCAGGGAGGGCCTGCCTGGGAGAAGGAAGCGGCTTAAAAGGGGCTGCTCTCTGCGAGGCTGTGAACTTTCCACCGTGCGGGGCCCTCCCGGAGGCTCTGGCCCGCTCCCAGCCCCCTCCCAAACCAGCCACCCAAGTCATGGATGGTTCCTGCTATTGGGTCACAGTCACAGTCATGACCAAACCCTTCTAGCAACCAACCTCTGTCTCAGGTGCTTAGTAGCAATGTTTGCTTCTGCTTAAAAATGCCGCATCCTGGGTTCCCGACACTGAACCCGCAAGGTTCCGGGATTCCTGGTTTTGAGACTCAGGGTGATCCAGAGACCAATCTGCGGAAGGCTGAGTGGTGGGCCGGGCGTCAGCAGTGGAGGGGCCTCCCAGGGGATGGGAAGGGATTGCTGGGCCTGACATTACGGCATCCTCCAGGGAGCACGTGGCACTAAACCGAGTCATGAGTGTTTACCAGTGCCTCCCCGGGGCACTGTTATAGGAGGCTGGGCAGTTGACTTTGGATATGTTTACTGAATGTGTACCATGTGCCTAACACTGGGCACCCGCGTCCCATGGGCCCAGCAGCCAGCCAGGCATGAGTCAGAACCACCTGCTGACCACCTGAGGATGCAGTGACTGGGGAAGGGACGCACCACCCACCCGTGTGACCTCGGGCAAGGCTCTGCCCAAGTTTGTTACCAACACTTCGTGCCTTTCACGTGGCTGGGGAGGAAGGACAAGAGCCCAGCGGAGCAGACTATTTATATCCTCAATGCCCTTCCAAAAATTCTGGAAAGACTCTTGATTAAGATCACGAAGACCTCATCGTTATTAAAATAGTATTTCAAAGTGTAACTCCTAGGCAGCAAAAGGAAAAGCTCTCTAGAGGGGAGCGACGTGTGTACCCAAAATACCCTAAACCAATGTAAAAGGTGAACAAATCAGGAACACATTTTTAACAAATACCCCCAAAAGTTATTAACATGTAAAGCACACAAGCCAGCACAAACACCATACTCAACGAGAAGTAGGTAGGCAGTGAACGTACGAATGGATGAATGAATGACAAACCCAATGGACATGATCTAAAGAAATGTGATCACGATGCACAAGGAAGAAGAAAACAGACCACACACAATAAAAACCCATATCACCCGCACTCAAGTAACTGAAAACGGAACCAGTAACATCTGGTGGCAATACGCCAAGGTGGACGTGGACCCAGCGATGCGATAACACTCAGGTGGACACTTTGACGATATTAAAGCTCTGAAAATCCTCCCTACCGAGGCCCAGTGATTCCACACCTAGAATCTCTCCCGTGGGAGAGTTTTAAAAGGTGTATCGAAATCGATGCGCAATGCTATTCACCACCGCATAATGATAAACAGGAAAACTAAATGGAAACCCCCTCGGTATTTAACATCCAAAGGACAAGTGACTTCTGGTTTAACCCTATGGTGGAATGACGCGGGGTGTAAGTGTAAAAGGCAGGGCTGAACACTGGAAGTCAAGCTGGATCTCAACAAAGCGTAAAATGCAGTGGCGGGAGAAAACCGGAAGGAAATCCATCCCCGGGTCGCAGATGCTTTCCTTCCTCCGTGGGTGGGAGTTTCTGCCGGCTTGGGCGCTAAGCTGTCGAGAGCAAGCGTGTGTGGCTTTGGGCGGGACTGGAGCGGGCATGCGCGTGCACATGCAGACGCGGACGCGGCAGGCGAGCCCAGAGCGGGGCGGGACACGGGCGCGCCGTCCCTTGCGTGGCGCTGGGGGAGCCAAGACGCGGTGCACGGACAGAGGGTGCCACGGGGCTCTACCTTTTCGCACAGGGCAAGCACTGTTCCAGCTTGAATTATTGCAACCTGTTCTTCGTTTCTCAAATTCTAAAACACAAAAATGGGGAAGGGCGTTTTACACTGGACCCCGCGTCCCCCTGCAGACAGCGCTGAGCGGCTTCGACGCCCCTCCGAGAGGCGACACCAGGGCCCACATTTAAAGGCAGCCGTGTCCTATCTGGGGCTGGGCCTCTGAGAGATAGGGCCTTTCCAGCCCATTTTTTAAGGGGGCAGAAGTACCACGTTCTGATCTCAGAAATCTTGAGGGGTCCCACTGGTCCACCGGCCCTCTGGGAGCTCCTTGGTGCGCCTGCATCGCCGGCAGGTGCAAGGGAAGAGCTAAGGCCAGAAGTCTGCCCGTGACAGCATGGCCGGCCCGTGACAGCGTGACCCGCTGGTGACAGCGCGGCCCACCCCCCGTGACGGCATGACCCGCCCACCCCCACGAGGGCACGGCCACACAGAAGCCTTACACTCGAGTGTCAGATCTCTTAGGAAGAAACCGAACCAGAAGGAAAGACACACAGAGCACACCCAGGTGGAGACAGGAGCCCGGGAGCAGCGCCGCCCGGCATAGTTACCCCGTTATCGCCAAGGATGTCTAGCTTCTTCATAAGTTCAGAAACATTCACATCCTGGAAAAGATTGCCAACGTTCATTCTGTGGGGAACTGCCAAGGCCGCACAGCCCCGTCTCTCCCGCTGGGGCCTCGGCCACCGCTCTCCCCGGGCGCCGGGCAGGGCCCAGGGCTCTGGCCGCTGCTTCGGGGTCGGGGGAGAGAAGGCAGGGACTGCTTGCTGCTCGTAGGCTGAGCTGTGCAGGCTAGGCTGGTGGAATCAGGAGGGTCAGGAGGACCCCAGGCGGCAGCCGCTCTCCACCCCCTCACTCACCGCGCTCCGAGTCCCAGCAAGACAGGTCTCCTGGCGGGTGCTGCCCGTCAGACCCACGCTCGGGAGCCTGCGGCTCGGGGAGCTCCCAGCCCAGAGCTGGCCAAGCCGGGGTGTGCCCTCAAAGGTGTGGACACGCTTCTGCGCTTTCAACACGGGTACAAAGAGACTGACATTTGGTGACCCTCTGAGACATAAACTCCGGCTTTCAAAATACAGTATTGGGGGGGCGGGGGAGAGGCTATCTGGTTAAAATCAATTCTCCGCCTGACACAGAGGCACGATCCCGCTTCACGGCTGTGCCTGGCATCCGCGTGGGCCCCTGGCGGTGGGTTTGGCGGGCACCTCCCCCCTCCAAGCACACTACCTTAACTCCTTCCTGGTGACAGAACAGCTGGAGCGCGCTGCTGTTGTTCTCCGGGAAGGTGCTGATTTGGAGGTTAAATGCTGGCGACCTCCGCTCTCTCTCCTGGGGAAAAGATTTGGTTTAAAAACAGAACTTTATTGGCGTATTTTACCACTTGCCATTTGCCCACATTACGCAGCAAAAACCAACGGACTCCGGTGGGTCAAGGCGTCACTAAAAGGCACACACTCAGACTGCCACATCCCGGGCCGTGAAGGGGTGCGCCGGGGTCTTGCCTCTGCAGCCTGGCGGGTCTCCTGCGGAAATGCGTCGGCTTCTTACCCACTCCGCTAGGAAGAAACGGTTAACAGAGACACCTGTCCACCTGCTGCGAGCCAGGAGCCTGGGAAGCCACAGAGCATTAGGCACTTGGTAAGGACAAGTGTGTGAGATTTCAACAGACAACACAGCCACCAGCCAGGGTGTGCTCCCCGTGCCCTGCGGCAAGTCGCTATCTCCTTGAACCCTTGCACCATCCCACGAGGCAGGACTATTACTTTCCTTTTGTAGACAGGGAGGCTCGGGGAGTGGGGTGGGGGCCGAGTCCGGGTCCCACGCTCCTGAGCAGCTGGGCCGGGACACAAACCCTGGATTCACACTCTTGTCAAGAGAAGGGGCTGACTTGGTTCACAGTTGTTTTTGAACTGTGCCAAGGCACTGGCGATCATTCTATCCCTGCCTAAGATTGCCATTTAGAGCTTGATTACCAAGGAAGGAAAAGCAAGCATTTTCCCAGAAGAGGTGCTCACATCCTACGTCATGTGACATGTCTTTAGTAAGAACAAGAGGAGGCCAATAGATGGCAGGCATATAGACAGGGATCTGCCTGCAACGGCAGACCGGCTTTCCAGGAAGGCCGGCAGAGAAGACCGTTCGGAATTATACCTTTAAGTCAAACGGCTTTTATTTTCTCAAAATCACGTAAGCCCGCTTTGGACGATTCCTGCAGAATCTAGGGAGGGACAGCACCATGAGTCTCTTGGTCACTCTGCTCAGAAATGTAACCAGATGAGCACTACCTTGAACGGCAGGACCAAAGCAGATGCTCTTGGATCAGGTGAATGGAGAGAGGAAGGGGAGTGGGGAGGAGGGGCCATTCGCTCAATTACCTTCCACAAGGTGCCACTTGGCTAACCTGGTTTGAAGCAGTTCAGGGGGGAAGCTTTGTTTCCCTGATTAGCCAAGAAGACCCAAAACCCAGTGGTTCCCTTCCCAAGATGCCTTTCTACCTGCCATACTTAAATGAAGTCATCACCAAAAAAGTGACAACAGAAAACCCCGAACAAAAGTCAGAAAACTGGTTCCTAACGGCTCTGGAGGAGGTGGAGACACTTTGAGAGAATCCTAGCACACCGAACAGCGCTCATGGAATTCTCAAGAGAAAGACGCACGACCAAGGGCAGCGACCTCACAAGGCTTCTGAGCTCTATTGCGTGAACTAAGTAAGACCCGGCTCGTGTTCAAGCAAGACTTGCGTTGCAGGGGTAACACTCGGTCTTGAGACTTTCAGGCCACGATCTGGGCCATGACAACAGAGGACGAGACGGTACGTTCTAGTGCAAACAGTTTTTAACTGAGGCCAGGAGGAGGAAACAAAATCGGAGGGACACCGATGTTTCGAAGGTGCTCGCTTCTCCGGAGGGTTCCGTGCATGCAAAGGCTTCAGCCAGGGGGTGGGAGCAGGGCCGTGTCACTACGGATGCTTGGAGACATGAGTGGCACAGACGTGGGTGATGTTTAAGATGTGGATGGTTTTTAAATGACAACAAACAAACAAAAAAGGTTATGAAATAACGCGGTAGCAACAAGGCAAGACAGTAATGAGGTTTCATTGGGAGATAATAAAAACATCAGGTCTTAGGTTGGATCCAAGTCTACACCGGGGACCTTACTGAAGGTTTGGAACATGACTGCTACCTGGGAACACCACTTAGTCTCCCTCCACGCTAAATAGGAGTTTTGGAGTTGTGCAGTCTGAGTATGAGTAGTTAAGTTCTCGGTCCAATGCAATCCGGGCCGTGACACTCAAGCCTGCGCAAAAATCTCCTTCCCCCTGCTCGCTCACTTACCTCTGTTCCCCTCGGCAAATAGAACAGGGGCCAAACTAGCAGTAAACACACTACAGGGCCAGTTGGGGGCAGGTCGGGCCCCACTCTTTCAAAAGGAGAGATTCCCTGCATGCAAGGTCACTTTCAAAAAAAAGTGTGTTATTCATTGCAACAGCGCCTCTGTCCGACTTTGCAGAACGCATACCAGGTGACGATGCATGCAGGAAAGAAGTAGTTATGGAAATGAAACACAAATAAAAAAGGCAAAATATTGCAAAAACAAATTATTTTATTAAGTGCAAAACAAGCCGTAGGCAATAAATAGATTAGCTTTGGTACAGGTCCAAAGACTTCGGTGAGCATTCTCTCCAGAAC
Organism: Suricata suricatta; assembly: GCF_006229205.1. Lineage (NCBI taxonomy): Eukaryota > Metazoa > Chordata > Mammalia > Carnivora > Herpestidae > Suricata > Suricata suricatta. The sequence goes on from NC_043700.1 coordinate 189,823,389, forward strand.
AGATTAAGGCAGTGAAATTATTCTGAACATACAGATTTAAAAAAAAAAAAGAAGAAGAAGAAGAAGGAAAGAAAAGAAAAGAGAACTCTACCACGTCCCTTTACACATGCTGGAGGGCATCGGGGGCTTTACATGAATTTCAGTTTGGGCTCAAAGAGCAGGTCTGCTCCGTTTGAGAGCGCGCAACAGATAGAGTCTCTTACTTCGAGCTCCAGCACTCGGAACTCTAGCAGCTCATTCTGGTCCTTGGCGTCTTGCATTTCATGCTTCAGCTGACTCTCTTCCATTTCCAGTCTGTAAATCTAGAGCAGACACACCGTTGGGTTAGCAGATGGGAGCCTGGCCGTCTCCACGGGGGGCAGAGGGAGGCGCACCCCGCTCGGCGCAGAGGGGGTGTGGGTGGTGGGGGTGCCTGCACCGTCCCTGCAGCCCCTCAGGGGGCCCTGGCCTGGAGGAAGGGATCCTCATAGACTTGCTGACTAAATGAGTGATGGGGGAAACTGAGGCACGGGGCCACTAAGACCTTTCCTGAGGCCAAAGGTGAGGGAGGCAGGAATGCACCCGGGCGCTTCTGATCCCAAAGCCTGTGTGTAGTCTTTTCGAGTGCGGTCTGGCCGCCCCCAGGATGAGCCCTCCCAGACAAAGAGTGACAAACGGCAGCGGAAAGACACACACTGCCGTGACCCCGCCAGAGGGCTCAGGAGAGGGCTTAGCAGAAGGAGTTCTGCTGAAGGCACAAGTCCGTCTGGGGAGGTGGGCTGCCTGGTCTGACACCCGCCAGGAGACACTGGAAAAGCACCCCAATGGCTCCGTGCCTCAGTTTCTGTCCCCTGCACTGGCTGAGAAAGGCACGCCTCCTTCCGGAGGGCCTCCATGATGTACAGGCACCTTTGCCTCCCTTCCTCCTGCCTGGAGAACCAGAGAGAGGTTCTCCACCGACGGGGTCCTGCACCCCTGGGGACTCTGGGAAACTGTGTTTTCTGCACGGCTCCCTGAATTTAGTGAGTGGGACCAAGGACACGAAATCTCTCCCAATGCACAGGCCCTGTCCCAGCTCCAAATGCTATGGAGAAGCACAGGGCAGTGAGCGGCCGTGTGGCTGGTCAGTGACAGCTGGGACTGGAGCAAGCCCTCTCCCGGGGCGGGGGGCGGGGGAGGGCGCCAGGGCCGGCTCGTCCAGGGCAGGCCTTCTAGTACGCTCTAAGGCTGAGGTCTGGTGCAGCTTGCATGCAAGGTCCAGAAAAAGCAAATCTCTGTGGACAGAACGTACACTGGTGGTGGCCAGGGGCAGAGGGGGGGGCGGGGAGAGATGGGGAGAGGGGGCGGGGAGAGACGAGAGTGATGACAAAGGGGCACAGGGGACCTTTATGGGATGCGGAAAATGCCCTAAAGCTGCATCGAGAGACAGCTGCACAGGAAAACAAACCCTCTGAACTGAACGCAGATAAGAGAGACACAAAGCATTCAGTCTCCTCCCCGTGCTGTGCCAAGACCGGTCCAGAAAGTTCCATGACCACAGAAGGAAGACAGGTTCAGCCTTGCCAGCGCCATGGACTCCAGTCCATGAACTGGACAGTGATGGCCTGAGAGCCTGCCCTGCGGTCAGCGCCTCTGGGCCCCACACGTGGGAGGGGAGGGGACGCCTGGGGGTTTCCAGAACAATGGGAGGGGCAGCCTGGAAACCTCTGTCCCCTGGAGACACAGCGAGGACCCCCTGGGACAGGACGGGGGCCAACGGCTGTGCAGCCCCAGGAATCGGGCTCCGACTCAACATGAGGAAGGGGTCTGTGCTCTGAGAGCCGGTCAGGACCCGGATCCCCATGGGGGGCACTAGGACCAAGGCCCCTAATTCTCAAGGCAGCAGTGGGGGTGCTGTGCCCGCCTACCTTTTCCAGCAAGTCCTGGTTCGTCCTGATGAGCAGCTGCTTCTCCTCAACCCACTTGGAATCCTAAGAAAAAGCACTAAATATGTTCACACTCATTGAAGCAAATGGTGGCTACACAGCAAAGACGGGGAGAGCCAGAAAAAAGTCACTTAATACACGACTACAGAAAGGCCCCGGGACACCTGGGGGGCTCAGCGGGTGAGGCACCTGACTCTTGAGCTCAGCTCTGGTCACGATCTCATGGTTTGTGAGTTCGAGCCCCACGTCAGGCTCTGCTCTGACAGTGCAGAGCCTGCTTGGGGTTCATTCTCTCTCTCTCTCTCTCTCTCTCTCTCTCTCTCTCTCTCTCTCTCTCTCTCTCTGCCTCTCCCCCCCATGCATATGCTCCCTTTCTCTCTCACACAATAAAGAAATAAACATTAAAAAAAAAAGACTATGAAAGGTCAGAGAAGCGACAGCCGCTAGAAAGGATTCATCATCACTCTAACCCTCTACACCCAAAACACAGAGCCGGCGGGTTCACGGGGCGTCCCTTCCCTGAGAGCCGAGGGGGGTTCCTGCTGAGTGTCACTGAATCTGGTGACGCAGAGCGACTGAATCGGCACTGCCCACCCGCTCAGGCCTGCTCGCTGTCCCCAGGGTCTGCCCCACACCCACGGACATGCTCCTGTGTGCATTCTGGTCCCTCCGCCCTGACCCTCACCACGTGTCTCTGCCCGGGCAGGGTCCTTTATAGGGAAGTCCCGTGAGCACAGGGCACTAGGTCTGTCTTTCCACAGTGGCGTCCCCAGCACCAAGCATGGGGCCTGGCACCCAGCCTGGGCTCCACAAACACCGAGGGACAGATAAACGGATGGATGGGGGAACGTTCCTCTCTCTTCTCTCGCTCTGGAGGCCTCCCGGGCTTCCTTCCACCTAACACTTACCACCCTGTGTCATCACCGGGCTGACACACACAAGCCCCCGGTGGCCAGGAGGCCCTGTGAGCACAGAGCCCTCTCTCATCTTTTTCTTGGGAGCACGTTGTCTGCAACTGCCCCTCCCATCTCCATGGCCCTTTGCAATGTGACTGCAGCCCTGCCCGAAGACAGGTGACATCTGTCTCCAGCCCCGAAGCCAGGCATGGCCAAGGTGGCTTCGGCTCCTGGGATACTCGCCAATGTGACTCAAGCAGCGCCTGGGAATGCCCTTGTGCTTTGAGGCCCGCCCTTTCTTCCGGTCCCTGGGCCGCCCGGCAAAGAACCAGGTTAGAGAGAGTCAGAGAGATGGGGATACGAGACCACGAGCCAACATGGCAGCCAGCAGCTGGCCCAGTGCCCAGAGGGGACAGAGAGGTCACTTCAGGCCACCCCGGCCCAGGGGACCTATAGAGCAGCCTGTAGCCTGATCCCCAGTGAGTCCAGCAGAGGAACCACACAGCAGACCCCAGCCCAAACCACAGACCCATGGAATTATGAGAAAATACATTTTTTTCTTGTTTTAAACAACTAAGTTTTAGGGCAGTTTGTTATGCAGTGGCAGCTAATCAGTACATGATGCCCGTACACCAAGCACAGAGCCTGGTGTGAGGCAAGGACTCTCCTGAGTGCTCGCTGAACAAATGGATATTTGCTTTGTCCTCAAGTGGCACTTTCACTTAGAAGGTGCTGAAAGCAGAAAAGGCCCACAGATGACCCAGCACCCGGGGTGGGGCGTAACTTAGTCGAAGACGGGGGTCAGGCGCCACGTGAGCTCAGCCTGGAAGAGGGGCCGAGGACAGCGGCAGGTGGAACCGGAGTCTGAAAACGACCTCTCTCCCACCTGGTCTGTCCCCTGCCCGCTTCCTTCTCACCACTTCCGCTTCCCCAGTGTGTGAAGTATTATTATCCCCATTTTAAAGATGAGGAGACTGAGGCACAAAGAGACAATGTCAGTCGCATGGGTCGTGTTACATGTCTGGCGAGCTGGTCCCTGTGGTATGGGCTCTTCATGGCCGCCCTGCCTCCATGGAACGTTCTGGACCACGGTTATGTAAGCAGTGCCCAAGGGCCGGCCACTCGCCTAGCCCGGTCAGCACTAGCCACAAGGCCGCTGCCGTGAGCAGCTGCATGTACACCCTGAGCTCTGGAGACGGGAAGTCTGCCTGAGTTAGAGTCTCAGCCACCCCAAGCCCTCAACCCCTCACTGGCCAGAGTCAGTTCTAGGCCATGAGTTCAGAATCTCATGTGCCCCCTTCCCTGCACCCCCAGCCCCAGCCCCCGGGTCCCAGCCCCGCTGCCTGCCCGTGCGCTGGACCAGGGGTGCCCACTGACACCCCACCTACTGCACGCAGCCCTCCCCATTGGGGGCGGCCATGTGACTGTTTTGGTGAAATGTGTCAAGGCAGCAAATTGCCTTCCCTTGCTGCCCTGAGGGGACGGGGGAAACGACAGGGCCGTCATCAGACCCAGCGCTGGGTCCCCGAGTGACCACATGGAGTGGGCAGCCCCCAGCCCGCGGGGGGACGAGCAGTGTGGGGAGCAGGAAACAACCCTCACTGCGAAGTCTCAGTTTATCTCTTACCAGGAGGGAGCCGCCCACCTGCACCGAACCCTGGGTGGTGTTGCCTTTGGATGTTACCCTCTGAGAGGCTGGACCTCTGCCCAGAGCCCCCCAGGGTCTCCCTCAACCCAGGGGGTGGGGCTGGGGCGGGGCTCCGCCTCTTTACCACGTCCTGCTGTCAACCAGGCCTGGTCACGGTCAGAGAAGGTGCCCGTGGAGGCAACTCTAGTCTGAGAAACTCAGGGACCGAGTGGCCCATGACAGGGTCACAGCAGGGAATCTGGAAATCGGGGATCCATGGGCTACAAGTGCCTGTTCACTGTCACGATCAAATCTTGAGAAACAAAGGCAGCTCTTCTTCAGGTTCAAGTCAAAGCAGGTTGTGGCCACCACTTCGCTTTTCGAAGCGTTCCCCGCGTTTGAGCATTTGGCCCCCAAAGGAAAAGCCACATCAGAATTTCCTAGCGTGCTTGGATTTTTATAAAAGCTCTTCGAACAGGCACCTTAGGTGGGGCATTCTCGCTGGGCTCCGCTAGGGAGTTTTTTTGTCTAGTGTTTCTGGACCAAACCACACGGACCGCAGAGGGGCCCCCGCGGCACCAAGGCCACAGGGACCCCGTGAGGGGACAGACACACACAGAGCCGCCCACTCGTTCCTGCTCACCTGTCCCTTCTCAACCAGTAACTTCTCCAAATCTTCGATTTTCGCCTGACACCTCAGCAGGTCAGCCTGGAGCTGTTCCCGAGTCTGGGGAGAAAAGGACCCCAAGGTGAGCAGGTGGCCGCGAATGGGTGACAGAGGGGAGAGGGTGGTGCCGCGAGCAGGCCCTAAGAAGCACGTCCCCGCTGAGGACCGCGGGCTCCAAGGCGGCATGTACATTCTCCCGCCTGCACAGTGCACGATTTCTAAGAACTGGAAGGCCTTGAGGGGCCGTCGGCTGTACCCTCCCTCGATTTTACAGACATTGACCCTGAAGCCAAGAGAAGGGGCCCATTCTACAACGGGGTGAGTGAGCCGGAAGCCAGATATTTTGGGGTCTCCACCCCAGCTTTCTGACCAAGTTCGGCGGCCACCTCTACCAAGGCTGCCAGACACGTTCCATGCGCCCTGTGTCACCTGCAGGGCGGAAACCCAAAGTACTCAAGGACCAGGCAGATACGTAAGGAAGGGAAGCCGACTGAGTGTGGGTCATAGTGGGGGCGGGGACTAGGGCACACTGGAGGCCCATGACCCCTCTCAGGGGACATCACCCCTCGGCCACGGCCCGAGGCTGTCACTGCACGTACAAGACCCTTGCTGTCACCAGGCTGAGCACGTTCTGAGCCGCCGAGAGAGGTAAGGAACCTGAATTTCTACGCAAAGCCTCTTGACTGGTAAATGTTGGCAGCCACAGGGTCAGCCCACGCCAAGCCCAGCCCTCTGCCTCCCCTGACGCACAGGCTCAACTCTACGGCAGCACACGCTGCCTCACGGGGCTGTTGCGGGAATGAAACGGGGGAACAACGTGGTGTGCTCTCTGGGGGTCCCCCCCCCCGCTTTCAGAAGGCAGGGCGGGCAGCCGCTGGTCCACGTGACCCCTGAGGGGGAAGTTCCTGGAAGGCGGAGCTCAGCCCAGTGCAACGGCTGGCATGGCCCGGACCTGGGTGGCCGGTGGGACCAGAGCACCTGGGGGGCGGGGAGCACGTTGGGATGCGACAGGGGTCCTCGGCCCAAGTCGGGTTGTGTTCCTGCCTGCGGGTGGCACACGTCACGTGTGGCACTGGCTCATCTGGCGATGCCTGCAGTCACACTGTGGCCCATGGGTTTGCCCGTGGTGTCCCCCCATGGCCTCCCAGGACCCCCTCCAAGTGTCAGATCAGGGCGCCGAGACCCAGCGTTCCATGCACTCACCCGGGCCTCTCTCTCGGCGTCCAGCGTCCCACCGACCTGCTCCTGAAGCAGGGCGTAGGCCCGCTGAAGGGCCTGGTACTCCCGGGTCAGCTGGCAGAACCTCAGGTCGGCCTCCTCCCGCGTCGTTGCCTGACCAGCCGGGGAAGAGAAACAGAGCGGAGGGCGTGACTTGGTGAGTTCGGCACAGAAGCACGTGCCCGGCGCTCACAGCTGCTGCTGACAACCACTCGGGGACCTGGCCGCCGCCAAGACGTAGCTGGGACCCCAGGGTGACGGGCCACAGGAGGAGAGGCTGTCACCCCCCATCATCAGTGCCCTTCCCGGGAGTTCGAGGAGCCCTGGAATTCTTGAGTCACATGCAAGGGAGAAGGGGGAGAGTGCTCCCGCCGGCCCAGCCCCACAGGTGGACGGTTCCTGGCCCCCTCCCCCACCAGCACCTCTCACTGCAGGGATTTCTCCACAGACAACCCCCCAGGGACTCAAAAGGACAGCTACTGGGCGGGCGCCGGCCCGTCCTTGTGGCGGGGAGCCCTGGGAAGCACTCGCGAGGGAGGACTCATGACAGCAGAGCCACCGTGTGGGTCCGTGTGACAAGCTCCGCGTGCCCACGAGAGGGGGGGATGGGGACACGGTGTTTGGCGCTGGCTGAGAGCTGCCTGGTGCAGACTGTTGGGGCACGAGGAAAATCACCAGGCCCGGGTCTGGTAGGACCGTGTTCTACTCAGGTTTCCTACGAGAATTCAGCTGGGGAGGGGCGTGTGGGCGAGGACAAGGCGCCCTTCACACCCCTGTGGGTCCGGCTCACTTCCTGCCATGGTCATGAACCTGGATGTGCGTGACCGTCAGGAGTGTGAGGGTGGTGACTCGGGGTGAGACGGCAGGGAAGAGAGCTCCACGCCCTCCAGCACCGTGAGGATGCGCTCCTGTGTGAGCTGCCGTCTTCAAAAGGAAAAAGCAACACGTGATTTCCACTAGGTGGTGTGTCTGTGTGTGCACGTGTGTGTGCACATACCTGTGCATGTACCTGTGTGCATGTGTGTCTGTGTGTGCCTGTGTGCACATGTGTGTATGTGCCTTTGTGTGCATGAGTCTGTGCGTGTGGGTGTGCACAGGCCTGTGTGTGTGCCTGTGTGTGCACACGTGTGCGTGCCTATTTGTGCGTGTGCCTATGTGTATATGCCTGCGTGTGCACGGGTCTGTGCATGTGCCTATGTGCAGGTGTATAGATGTGTGTGCGTGTGTGCACGTGTACCTTGCATGCGTCTGCGTGTGTGTATGTGCCTGTGTACATGTTTGTATGTATGTGTGCATGTGCCTGTGAGTATATTGTGTGCATGTGCATGTGTGTGCACGTGTGTGTGCCTGGCTATGTCTGCAAATGCCTGTGTATATACATGTGTGTCTATGTGTGCACGTTCGTATGCACATGCGCCTGTGTGCATGGGCCTGTGTGCCTCTGTGTGTGTATGTGTGCCCACGTGTGTATGTGCCTCTGTGGGCACTGTTGCCTGTCCGTACACGTGTGTGCACATGTGTGTGCATGCGCGCAGGGGACAGGGACAGACCACCGTGCAGCAATTTTAATGGCAAAGGCAGCAGCAAGGGCAATGCAGATTTCCTCTGTGAAGTCAGGGCTGGGAGAGGAAGGGACACTGCCAGGGTCCCCCCCCCCCACGGACGCCCTGCCTGGTGGTGGCCTCCTGCCCTGGAGGCTGCAGGCTGTGACGACACAGGTCCTCGGGCCTGAATCGTATGCAGGGGAGCACCAGGGGCGGCCGTCGGAGGCCAGAGGCGCCCCTGCAGCACGGCAGGGGCGGGGTTGCTTACGTCATCCAAGTCTTCCTCGGGCGTGGCCGGGGCCCTGTCCGTCCGGTCCGTGTTGCAGGATGTTTCTGACAATGTTTCCGAGTCCACAGACTCCTCGTCAAATCCAAAAAATGTCTCCACAACATGCTTCTGTAAAACACCATGTGCGGGACATCAGGAACAGACTCGGCATGGCCCAGTGTCCCCCTCTCCCACCCGCCCTGTCGCCGCGGGCACAGGGCGACCACACACTTCTGGGCCCCAAGGGCATCCCAAGAGGCGGTTGGTGGGGGTTGGGATTGAAGGAGCGGAAAGGAGGCGGCCGAAGGCGGTGGAAGGTTGGGGGTCTGCAGCGGAACACGCCGGCCTGAGCACCGCACTCCTGCTGCGGGTCACCGGCCCCTGAGCGCCCACTTCCTTCTCCATCCGAGGGACACGGAGCCCTCCCCTTACCCAAGAGCACTGAGTGAGCTCATGCAGGCACCGTGCCCAGCACGCCGACCCTCGATGGGCCCATGTGAGTGCCACTAAGGAGGGGCAGCGGGGCCACATGGGCAAAGGTGAAACGGGCAGAGCGAGCACAGACGGACCCTGGGCTCCATCCGGCTGGGTGGGCGTGTGGCCCAGGTCCTCCCCAGACCTCCACTGAGGGGCAATTTTTGTTTAACTTTGGATCATAGAAACCTTGAGGCCCTTGTACAATTAGAACGGTGCAATGGACCCTGGCGCGCCCATCACTCGGAGTCGGAGGCGATTTTACAGCTGGGTGCCCGCCTCCTGCCCCCCCACCCCCAGTCCTTCGCCTGGGACTTCATCCAGCCATTCACACGCGTGTGCCTGCGTTCAGTCAGCAAACACCGGGCCCCTGAGCACCTGCTGGGGCAGACACGGGCGGGGCCTGGGGAACACACACGATGAACGCCGGGCATGCTCCCCGAAGGAGCCTCGCTCGGTCCCCTGGGGGGTCTTCAGACATCAACCCACAGTCACCGCATCGACCTCCCTTGTTTAAGGAACATCGGTTTTGTGTGTGTGTAACTTACGACCGAGGAGTACTTTTCATGGCCATGAAGACAGAACCATAACTAAATCCAGGGCCAAGCCCCCGGCTCCCTCTGGTTCATCCAGAGCGTGGCTTTTCCCAGAGCCCCCCTCCCCATCCTTCACCCCACAGAGGGATCGGGGCACATCCCACATGCTGAGGGCCCCGCCTGACCTGCTTGCTTAGGCAGGCGTACGTCTGCAAGTCTGTGTGTCCACATGTAAGAAAAATGTGGCCGGTGCCATAATTCATAACATAATTAAGGGGCGCCTGAGTGGCTCAGTCGGTTAAGCGTCCGTCTTCGGCTCAGGTCATGATCTGGTAGTTCGTGGGTTCGAGCCCCACGTCGGGCTCCGTGCTGACAGCTAGGAGCCTGGAGCCTGCTTCCGATTCTGTGTCTCTCTCTCTCTCTCTGCCCCTTCCCCTGCTCACGCTCTTTCTCTCTCTCAAAAATAAACATTAAAAATTTTTTAATAAAAAAATAAAAAGGAAGACCTCAGACATCAGGAAGGGAGAGGGAGACAGTGCACTGCTCCGTCATCTTGTGCAGCTCGAGTTTCCTGGGGTTTTGCTGGAGGTACCCATGAGGACGGAGGGCAGAGACCTGGGCTTTCTTACTCCCCACTGTGGCCCAGAGCCGGGCATACTCAGTAGATACTGGTTGTTCAATGCCTATTTGTGAATGTCTTTGTTCACAAGCTCACAGCGACACCAACTTGTCTGCTGACCGTCTGGGGCTCGCACGAGGCAGCCCTGGCCGTCATTCACACACCCAGCACCGCTGGACCACCGCCTGCTTGCACACCCGGGCGGAGTCTAGCAGGAAGGACTCTGGGGACCCTATTAGGCTCTGTTGGCTTCGCATGATTTCTTCTCTCCAAGTCGAGGTTGCAGACAATCACGCACTCCGATCTCCTCTCCAGGTGAGAAACCTCCCTGGAATCCAAGTATCGAAAAGTCTCCAATTTCCAGGAAGCAGTGGCCATGACATCCTGATGGTGATAATGGCATGCTCAGGAGCGACAGGTTTGTGGCACTCAGAGGTCCCCTGCACGCACGCAGCTCACCTCCCCGAGCTCAGGCTCCTGATTTTTCCAGGCAGCCACTCACCCAACCCCATTTCTCGTAAACACGGCTAATTGCCAGGGCTCTGGGGACAGGTGTGCGTTTGCTGGGGTGTGCGCTGGCAGCCAGCAGTGACACACTCTGACAGAGCCCCCAGGAACTGTCCCACCACAGTGTCTCCAAACCATCGGGACACGACCCCCACGGTCAGCATCGGGGACCATTCTGGGGGCTGACGACTCGGCGTTCATTGCCCCGGCTGACCCGCTCCTTGAAAATTTGTGGGACCGCGAGTTGGGCGCTCCGCGACCGGGTCCAGACGCAGGACATTCACAGGAGTGCTGCCTTTGTCATCAGCTGAACCCCAGACCCACGTGGGGCCCCTGAAGTCCAGTGCGGCCCCAGAGACCAAGATTCCAGGGAATCACGCGGCGGTGAGGGAGACAGGACGCGGCTCTGGCGGGGGAAGGGGACCACTCACATTCTGACCCTCTCACAGCCCGGGGTGAATCTGCAGACACAGGGCACATGCTCCCGCCGCGAGGGGCCCACCACCCCTCCCCCCAACCTCCTATAACATGGGGGCTGGATTAGTTTGTTTCCTCCAAGGATTAGGTTCTTTTTTTTTTTTTTTCTGTTTTTTATTTAGTTTTGAGAGACAGAGAGAGACAGTGCGAGCAGGGGAGGGTCAGAGAGAAAGGGAGACACAGAATCCGAAACAGGCTCCAGGCTCTGAGCTAGCGGTCAGCACAGAGCCCGACGCGGGGCTTGAACCCACGAACTGTGAAATCATGACCTGAGCTGAAGCCGACGCTTAACCGACTGAGCCATCCAGGCACCCGTAGGGGGCCGATTTCCTAAAGGCTACCAGTGCCTTAGGCGGCATTTTCAAAATCTATGTGAAATAAAAGCACCGGCCTCCAAGGAATGACAGAATCACCTAGAAAGGATGGGGTCCTCTTTCTTAAAGGGCCAAGCGCTGGGGAAGTCATCCAGTTTTCAGAGCATCCACCTTCCTCAGACTCCCCCGGCATTTATTTCCCGGGAAATTATAGTTCGGGGCAGCACATCTTCCCCTGCTCCTCCAGACTCCCACTCTCTCTACCCCTGACTCCTCTCTACAAACTAATCCAGGGGCACCTGGGGGGCTCAGTCAGTTAAGCAGCCAACTTCAACTCAGGTCACAATCTCACGGTTCATAAGTTCAAGCCCCGAGTTGGGCTCTGCGCTGACAGCTCAAAGCCTGGAGCCTGCTTGGATTCTGTGTCTCCCTCTCTCTCTGACCCTCCTTGCTTACGTATGTGCTCTCTGTTTCTGTCTCTGTCTCTGTCTCTGTCTCTCTCTCTTCCTCTCTCAAAAATAAATATTAAACAAATAAAAATAAAAGTTTTAAAAATGCAGCTTGGGCCAAAGTCAAAAATAAACGTCTCCAGTCCGACTACACCTTGAACACACAGAGGTGCTCATTCTCAGCGGATCGAACGGCACCGGGGGAGGGGACATGGCCTGCCCCCCATCCTGCGCTGCCTCCAGCCTCCCAGCCCCCATCTCCCCAGTCACTCGGAACAACCAACCCCCCGCTCGCTGGGGAGGGGCTTCCCGGCCTCGGCCGTGTCCTCCCCCCAATGTTGGCCGCCCGGAGCCGGCCGCTTACCTTCATGCTTGTAGGTCATCTCCTGGCAGCCGGAAAAGTACAGACACACCAGGGCACAGAGACAGAGAAAGAAGGAGAAATACAGCACGAAGAGGATGTACTCCATCGCCGGGCAGGGGGACGGAGCCCGTGCGTGCCCCTCGAGCGCCCCGTGGGCCAAAAGTGGCCTCACTGGCGCCTGCTTGCCGGTCTCGCTCCGGCCCTAGTGGAGAGCGCGGCTTCTCTCCCAGAACGTTCTCCTGTCCTCCAGCATGCCGAGCCCGCTGTGCCCCAGGCTTCCTGCACACTCGCGGGCCTCGGAGCTCTGAGATTGGCTTCTCCGGGCAAGGCTGCCAGCCCGAGGGCAGATCAGGGGCCCGGCTGGCACACTCGTAGTCACACAGGACGCTGGGTTAACCCTCAGGGGATTCCCTCCTGCCGTCAGTGCCCCCAGGCCCTGGTGATCACGAGGCCCCCTGGGAGCGGCACACTAGCAACCGTGACACGGAGAGAGCTTTCTCCCAGACCAGAGCCAAATAACAAGGAGGCCTCGTGTGCTTGGGCGATGTGTCTGCCCGTCCCTGCCCACCCGAGGTGCACCCTGGACCAGCTAAGTGCACGGGCTTCTCGGCAATCCGTCCTTCAATGTTTATTTGGTCATTTATACAGACTGATGAAACCATGAGCCACAGGGGAGCCTGCAGGGGCCCAGGTTCGGTGCTCCCGTGCTCGGGGGGGGCCCCCTGGGAGCCCACATTTCTTGGGGAAGTGTCTTTCTGTAAACCATCAAAGGTGCAAACCCGCATGTTGAAAAAAACGTTCAGATAACACCATAAAAAAGTAAAGCCTCTGTACTTTGAAAGATATTCAAGCACTACGAAAAGGCAAAAGACAGCCACAGGAGAAAAAATATAGACAGTCAAGTTCATATGTATATTTCAATTCTAATAATGCTCGATGCTCTGCTCCTCTCAAAGCATCCGAGATAGGAAGCCTGCAATCACATCACAGTGCCCCCTACGCCTTTCACTCATATTTGCAAATGGGGTGCCCCCCATGCAGAGCTGTGCCTGGTTCGGGGACAAGCCTGTGCCCAAATTGACCCACAGTTTGGGACTCTTGTCGGAACCATGCAGGAGTGATGCCCTCCTACTAGGGAAAATGTTAGGCAGGTGTTAACGCCAGTTTAAAGCTGCTGAAGCCAATCAGGTGACCACATGGGGACAGCCCACCTGAGAAGAGCCCAGCCCAGAGGAGAGCGGAGTAGAAAGGTGGAGAGACAGGCTCGGCCATAGCGTGTTAGCATCTGGATCCAGCCGTGCCTGAAACCACCACCTCTAGACTTTGCAGGGATACAAATCCCTTCCCCTTGCTTCAGTGACTTTGAGTCTTTGACACTCCCACTGAAGAGAATCTTGGCTCACGGAAGAGGGGTAGATAATCCTAGAGGTCATGCTCTCTGCAAACTGCTGGGTTCTGGGGACAAGCCTAGAGCCAATGTCTCTCCAGGCTGCTGGACCCTCAAGAAAAAACAGAGATCGTCTCTGCCTGGCAAATGCGCTCCTGGCCCTGCGGAAACCCCGAGACGGGTCCTGTCCTGCGGGCTCTTGGACCCACTAAGACCTTCACCTCTGCCGAAGCCCCTCAGGCGTGGAGACACCCCTCTGAGCCCTGTCACCCTGCCGTGCCCAGGTTGATGGCAAGAGGGGGAGGGGAGGGGCTGAGCGCTGCCCCGGCTTGGCCGTCAGCCCCGAGCTCAGCCTGCACACGAGTCACCGCAGGCCCGAGGCCAGTCCCCATGGGACAAGATGCCTCATGAGCACCGCGCCTGCCTCGGACCAGCACCTGAGCCACGGAGCCAGACTGAGGGGCCCAGGCATGAGCCGTAGGGCAGCCCTGCTCCCTGGGTTGCCGGACCGACCGTGTGGCCCCCGATGCCTGCTGTCCACAGCTCCCTCAACCCCATTCAAGCCCGGCACCCTGAGTCCTCCGAACACTGCACCGCAGAGGAAGATGGGGACACAGTGCCACATGCTGGGGCAGAAGGGGCAGAGGGCTGAGGAAGCCCAGAGAAAGGGCTTGCCCTGTGACGGTGAAGGCTTTCGGGAGATGGGTACAGGAGCAGGAGGCGGTGAGAGGAGGAGGCGAGGGCGCCGGCCCGAGCTGGAGTCTGAAGGTGAGGCCACATGGCAATAGCAGGTGAGCAGAGCCAGGTCCCAGAGGCCTTGAGGGCTGGCCCAGGAGCCCCAACTTCACACCCTGGGAAATGGGAATCCAGCATGGGGTTCTTAGGTAGAAGGCGGCAGGGCCAGACCTGTGCCTCGACAAGACGGTTCTGGGAGGAACCTGCTGGAAGCAGAGTGGGGGCAGCCAGGAAAGTGCCCCCGTGACCCCAGGACAAGCAGATAAGGGGCTGAAGACACCGTGGAGCGAAGGGAAAGCAGGGGTCGGGCAGGACGGGTCTGGGATCAGAGAGCCTCTGCCTCAAGCCCCTCCTCACTGGCTCTGGGGCTGCCTCCGCACACCAGGCGGGGTCTGGGGGTGCCGGCCAGGCTGCAGCCAGCCCTTCTCCGGAGCCCTCACCCCCAGTCTGGGGTTTCCTGTCCCACTTGCATCTGCTGCCTAGACCCGCCCTGACACCTGGCTATTCCAGTGTCTTCAGGTGTGGCCTCAACGTCCCCTGGTCATTGCTCTGCCGGATGATGGGCGCTGGACGGCCCCCTCTCCTCCTGCTGCCCAGCCACATGCAGTGCCACCCCAGGCTAGGACAAGCAGGCGGTGCGCACGGCAGGGCTGCTCAGCGGGTCGCAGGCTCTGTGTCTGCACAATGTCCCCATGCTCTACCCTCAGGACTAGATCCAGAGTCCTGTACCAAAGGGTCCCACAAACCCAGCAGTGGCATGGCAGCAGCGCCCGGACTTCTGATGTGAGGCTCAGCCGGGCTGTGGGGGAGGGGACAGGCGGCAGGGTCGCTGCCCAGCCCGAGGCAGCAAGCCCTCGTCCCCTACAGGGAATGACACATGCAGCAAAAGCCTTGAGCTGTGTGCCAGCCAACGGTGGGGAGCCGGACTGGCAAGAGGCCTGAAATGACTAACATTCACTTAGTGCCGGTGACGGAGCCTCTGCGGGGAGGCAGGGCTGTGCCGGGGGCCACAGGCGCCCCATGGACGAGGCACACGCACTCCAGCCGCCACTCGCTCAGAGGCCTGCTGGTGACGAGCTGCGGGGAAGGACGGCCCAGGAGCAAAGCCGAGTGGAAACGACAATACAGGGGAAATGAGGTTCCTGTGGGTACTTAGAAACGGAGCGCATGGCACATGATGACAAATGTCCGGTGCCCCAGCCACAGAAGGCAGCGCACACCGGCTTCTGTTCAAGGCACCCTGCCCCTCCACCACAAAGCAGCAGGTGTGGCCGTGGGGGCCGCGAGGTCAACTTTGGCTAGGCCCCGGGCCTCCGATGAGAACGGATACAGGCGCCACGGACCACAGGTGACTCACTTCTCGGCATCAGCGGCTTCCTGGCAACAGCAGTCCCAGGGTCCGTACGGGGACCAGGGGACCGTGTACTGACACCTGGGCCGTCAGAAGGGCGATTCTTCCCATGATGCTTTGATATTTCTCAGCAAGCCTCCCAGCCTCTTGCAAAGCATGGCTACTGTCTACGGACTTGGGGGCGCCTAGGCGGCTCAGTCGGTTGAGCCTCCGACTCCTGGTTTCGGCTCAGGTCGTGGTCTCGCAGCCGTGAGATGGGGCTCCGAGTCGGGCCCTGTGCTGAGCGCGGAGCCTGCTTGGGATTCTCTCTCTCTCCCTCCCTCCCTCTTTCTGCCCCTCCCCCCTATATAAATAAATAAACGTTTCAAAAACTAATAAAAGGCATCAAGGGCTCCCCTTGCTGTTACCTGAGATGGTCACTCTCTTGAAAACAGAGGACACAGATTAGAACCAGGGAAATCCAGGGCAGGCCCTGGGAATCTGCATGCAGCAGGCCCCCCGAAGGAAAGCCACTGATTTAAGAGCAAGGGAGAAGGAGACATCATCATCATAACTTGCGGATCTCTGACGACACGCCAGGCACAGAGCCAGCGCTCTGTATGATCTGGATGTGATGACCACGGTAAAAACCTAGAAACAGGCTCCCCAAGGTCAGTGCCACAGAGCCAGGAGCTGGACTTGACCTTCACGCGGCTATAGACTATAAATGTTTTTTAAATTTTGTTCCATTTTTTATTTATTTTTGAGAGACAGAGAGAGACAGCATGAACAGGGGAGGGTCAGAGAGGGAGGGAGACACAGAACATGAAGCAGGCTCCAGGCTCTGAGCTGTCAGCACAGAGCCTGATGCGGGGCTTGAACCCACAAAGTGTGAGATCATGACCTGAGCTGAAGCCGGACGCTTAACCGACTGAGCCACCAGGCACCCCAGATTTTTTTTAATGTTTATTTATTTTTGAGAGAGAGAGAGAGCATGAGTAGAGAAGGGACAGAGAGAGAGAGAGAGAGAGAAAGAGAGAGAGATGGAGACACAGAATCTGAAGCAGGCTCCAGGCTCTGAGCTAGCTGTCAGCACAGAGCCCGACACGGGGCTCGAACTCACAAACATAAGAATGGTGCAGTACGTCCAGTTCTTCAATCAGGCTGAACACCTTTAGACCACTGCTGTGTCAACACACCCTGTGGTGAAAACGGCATTCACACACATGACCATCCACCGTGCAAAGTGACGCGCATCTTCCACACAGCACAGGGGGCCGTGTGCTCCCCACCAAAGCCCTCCACACCTGTGATCCGTGTCTCAGCTTCTGGGAATCTGTCATGGAACAAGCCAGGCCCTGGACACAGCTTCCTGGACACAAGGAGGCCACTGGGGGGGCATTTACAGAA
>NC_043700.1:189840614-189840878 GCF_006229205.1 Suricata suricatta
GATCAGGCAAAAGAGCATTTATTCAAAGAACTGTTCTTTATATAGTCTTCAGGGGGGGAAGACAAGGCAAGCTGACCTAGGCAGGCTACAGAGTCGAATGCATATCAAAGAAGCGCCCCGACTTTGCCTCAGCCATCTTGGGGGATGGAGAACTAACACTGAATACGGTTTTGATCTTTTGTGTGCCTTGGCCACTCGAGTCTAGCTCAGCAAGACAGTCGCCAAAGTTATTTTGACCAGGAAATGGCAATCTCCAGCCTCCAG
>NC_043700.1:189840978-189855817 GCF_006229205.1 Suricata suricatta
TTGGGGGATGGAGAACTAACACTGAATACGGTTTTGATCTTTTGTGTGCCTTGGCCACTCACATCTAGCTCAGCAAGACAGTCGCCAAAGTTATTTTGACCAGGAAATGGCAATCTCCAGCCTCCAGATGCAAATCTTGTTTACTGGCTCACTCAACGGAGTGATAATCCTTGCCTGAGGCAGACAGAAAACTTGGCGGGCCCCGACAGGTCCTCCCTTTAAAACTGATTTTTAAAAAGCTCCTATTAGGCAAGGAATGGACCGTGCCTGGCTTGGGTTGGAGGCCTGCCAAACCTTCTTACTCGTCATGGGCAAACTCAGAAGCACCCAAGCGCCTGGCTTGGGTGAATAGGATGGTAAGGCCTCCCTTACCCGTCATTGACTAACCGGCCCGTGCCTCTTGCCACAGCTTTTTATTGGCCTCCTGAATCGGCCGTATAGAGCTTAACATACTGGACCTGGGTAGGCTGCGCCTTTTGCTGCCTTAGGAGAGCCATGACCTTATAGAATAGAACAGGGCTCAAGGGCACCAAGATCAAATAAAACCGCATTAGGTCTTAAACATGGAAGGGGATAGGGTAAAAGTCCATAAAATCCACGAAGAAAGGACTGTTGATGTGTTCCTTCCTCCTCTTCTCCAGGTTCCTTTTGAAGCTTCTTTTCCCAGCATGGTCCTAAAGGAAAAGACAAAGATTTCTCTCAAGGAGATTTTTTTCTCCCTGGAGGACTGAGTGTTTTGATCGATTTGTTTTACTAATCTCTCTGGCAACCATCTGGCTGCATCTGTTTTTTGTGAATAAATGCAAACTGAACCTCGTCCCCAGATTAAAACTGGGCCCGGACCATGCCACTTGTTATCCAAAGGATCTTTCCAAAGCACGGTAGCAAAAGTTTTTTGTGTCTCATTTTGCCAGAGACGTTCAGCAGCTGAGCGTCCTTCTTTATCCAAAGTTAAGAAATTTAAAATAAACAATGCATGGTGCAAAAGATTCCTGGGAGATCCCTTCACGGGGTACCAGTCCCCCCCTTTAATTTTTTCAAGGGTATTTATTAAAGATAGATGTGCCCGTTCTACTATACCTTGTCCTTGTGGACACGGTTCCCGTATATCCTGGTCCATTGTCAGTTTTTTCTTGTTTTAGAATTCCCAATACTGATATGGCAGAAAGCATGTGTGCTACGACGTGCTTTCCTGCTTCTCCAGTTTGTAAAGTAGCATATAGGAAACCACTGTAGGTATCAATACTCACATGAACATACTTTAGATTTCCAAACTCTAAAATGTGTGTGACATCCATTTGCCAGATGGCATTGGGCACTAGTCCTCTAGGATTTACTCCCAAATGAGGAACAGGTAAATGCACAACACAAGAGAGCTATAGAGCTTAGATATGAATTTTAGCGAGGCCAGGCAATTTAGAATGAGTTAAACCTGAAATTCCTGTCTTGTAAACAGGTATTGTTACAGTTTTAGTTGCTGAAAAGAGAGAATACGGTTTTGATCTTTTGTGTGCCTTGGCCACTCACGTCTAGCTCAGCAAGACAGTCGCCAAAAGTTATTTTGACCAGGAAATGGCAATCTCCAGTCTCCAGATGCAAATCTTGTTTACTGGCTCACTCAATGGAGTGATAATCCTTGCCTGAGGCAGACAGAAAACTTGGCGGCCCCAGCAGGGCAGGGCATGTGGCTGGAGTGAGCCAATCAGGGGCTGACCTGGGAACTGGAATGACTTCAGCCCCACCCCTCTCCTATAACGTATGCTGACACCAGGAGCTGGAGGAGGGAAAGTCTGCACACTCAGGTGATGCGGGTTGGGAATCTCAATGTCAGAGATTTGTGGCTTTGTCAGCGTCCTGGAGGAAGGGGACAGGCTTGCTGAGAGCTCAGTCTGGGAGGCAGACATAAAGCCAATGAATGGAGTGCTTGCCCTCTCTCTGTGTGAACTTGGCAAGTCTCTCACGCTGGGGGACCTCAGGACTCTGGCTGGGGAAACACAACAACCTGGCAGATCCCAGAATATGTTCTGCCTTGTCCATTCGTTCCTGGATGTCATCCCTGCTAGTGGAAACGGTTTTCTAGGAACCTTTCCCACGGTGACGGGTGCAAGCCCTCTGCTCATTTACAGGAGTACGTGTGGAGTTGGCACTTCCTAAGGTGCAGAATTAGGGATGCTGCAGGTGCCTTGCTTGCAGTGCTGCTGCTTTGTGTGGGAGGAGCTAGTGTAATGCATGTGGGGGCGGGGCTCCACTTCTGGGCTCCAGTGCAAAGCAAGAAATGTGTGGCCCAGATGCCGAGGAGACCCTACCTGTCAACTTGCACCACATCCCCCACTGGTGCTGCTGATTACCGCGCTTTATTTTTTCCGGCTAGCGTGAAGCACTGTCTCGGCTACTGTAGTGTTGACTTATTATGTTTACGGACTACCGCCCGCTCTAGCATGGGAACTTTGAGGGCCGGGACTCTAGCCTGTTTGGTTCACAGAGGTTTCCCAGGACCCACTGATGGCTCTCGGCTCAGTATTTGTTGAATTAATGAAAGCACCGGCGTGATTTAAATTAATGAACTCCTTTCACATACTTACTGCTTCCGGACTGGCAGCGGCAGTGGCAGCGGCATCAATGTTTCTGCCTCCTTTAGGATTCTTTCCCACAGCCAGGAGGTGCTCCTCCCCGGGATTGGGGCGCGGCGGGAGCTGCTGGTGGATCGCCACCAGGGGGCGCAGTGGGCACGTTCTGCAGCCGCTTCGGGGTACCTGTGCCAGGCAGGCAGGTCCCAGCTGGAGTCCCAGGAGATTTGTCCTGTGGGGCTGGGGATGTGGAGGGAGGGAGAACACTTTTTGCTCTAAAAGAAGGGTCGCCCAAAGAGTTTTTCAGAACCGTAGGACTTTGCTTGGACACCTCCCAGTATTTTGAGTGCACCATTTCCCCCTTCTATAAACTCAATTCCGTTTTATCAGTTTTTAATGGTCTGCTGTTTCAATAAGTTCACCAGGAGCTAACATGGATTAATGGGGGAGCCAACAATATGCCAGGGTCTGCGCCAACTCTTCACAACTGGACAGGGGAGGTTCTAAAAGGTCTCCGTGTCCCCACTTTACAGAGGCTGCAGCTGGGTGTGACAGGTGGCCCCGCCTGGGCTGTGCGTCAGGAGTCACTCAGTGTGGGGGACGGCATTTGAATTAGCTTTCGTCTGCCGCCAGAGCGGCTCCTAACCACTATTCTCCGCCGTGATGGTCTGTGTCTGGATTTGAGGTGCAAGATTCACAAGTAAGATGTGCAGATCACAAGTCAGCTTTAATTTCTCACACTGAGTATCTTTGTTTCCTGTGGCTTTCTTAACAAATGGCCACAGACTTCAGTGCCTTAAGACAGCAGAAAGGTATATTCGCACAGTTCAGAAGTCAAGAGTCAGGAATCAGGGTGCCCGTAGGGCTGTGCCCTCCGGAGGCTCCAGGGGAGGCTCCTTCCGGCCTCTCCCAACTTCCGGGACTCCTGGAGTGGCCGTGACACTCTCTCCTAGTGCTTGGGAAGTTTTCCTTTTTAAAGCTTGTCTCCGTTTCCCAGGGCTGCTGAAATGAAGGCCCACAAGCTGGGTCGTTAAAGCAACGGAGCTTTCTTGGCTTGTAGTTTTGGAGGCAGGAAATCTGAGATCAAGGTGTCACGGCTGTGCTCTCCGAAGGTGCTGGAAAGGAGCCCTCCTTGTTTCTTCCAGCTGCGGGCAGTCTGCAATGTCCCCAGGCTTCGGGGTCCATCACTCCAGTCTCGGTCTCCATCTTCACCCAGCCTTCTCTCTGCGCACCTGTGTGCCTCTTCTCTTCTCAGGACTCGGTCACCCTACTCCAGTGTGGTCTCCTCCTAACTAACTATATCTTCAGCAACGCTATTTCCAAATGACCTCCCGTTCTCAGGTTCTGGGAAGGACTTGGGCTGGCAGAGGGCCGCCCCAGTACCGCACCCTCACTGGGGCAGTTTCCCAGCTGTTGGCTCTGTGTCTGGCATCAGTTGAAGGGTATGGCCCGGGGCCAAAGCTGTCTCTTCTCTGTAAGCTGCTTTCTGCTTGGTTCCCTATAGGGAATGCTGGACAAGACGGGGCCGGGGCTTACTTTGAGGTTCGCAGGTGGAGAGGCTGAGGTCCTTTAGAGACCCCGGCAGAGATGTCAAATAATCAGTTGGTTCTATGATTCCGAGGCTCTGAGAGGAATCAGGGCCTGGGGGATACATTGGGGTGTCCCCTGCATATGGGGGGGTTCATGTCATGGGTGAGGATGTGGCTGCCTGGGGAAAGGAAGAGGGTCAAGCCTTGGAAAGTCCAGACTTCCATGGCGGCCAGAGCAAGGTGAGTCTGTAAAGATAGGAACCAGGAAGTCATGACAGAAGACAGGAGGGCCGGGAGAGCGTCCTGGAACAGGGAGTGGGTGGCCGGGTCACATGTTGGTGAGGACGGAGGATAGGAAGTTGTCCTGTGGGTCTGGGGGTCAGGGGAGCATTGAAGACCTTAGCGAGAGCTGTTTTGGTGGAGGGGTGGGGGCTGTGATCAGACAGGAGAGACCTGGGGGGTGAGTGGGAGAGAGGGCCCACCAACTCAGTGAGGAAGTTGAGCTGTGGGGCATGAGGTGGCTGGACGTGCCTGGAGGTCAGGATTTTATTTTATTTCATTCACGTGAGAGAGAAATGGGCATAGGTCTACTTCAGCAGGAAGTGTCATGGTCATGTAGGTCATGTAGGTCATCAAACTCCTAACTTCTCTGCTCCTCTGTGCTCAGGGGAGCAGGACCCGGGCTGTGGACAGCGGCCTCTCTGTGTCCTGAGTTTTCAGAGTCCAGCTGACCTAGGTCCGTGGTCCTCCTTAGCCTTTCCCTCTGGGCCTCAAGCCAGCAGGGGAGAAATTTCTACAGTCACAAGCCCCTAGGCTGATTGCTCCTCCTTCTTCTTTGGCAGATGGACGAGATCCGAGGGAAAGACCGCGTGATTCTGGCCTTGGAGAAGGAACTCGGCGTGCAGACTGGTCAGACCCAGAAACTACTTCTTCAGAAGGAGGCGTTGGATGAGCAGCTGGTCCAGGTCAAAGAGGCCGAGCGGTACCACAGCAGTCCGAAGAGAGAGCTCCCGCCTGGTATCGGGGACATGGCAGAACTCATGGGCAGCCAGGTACGGGGACCGGCGCCTGCTCAAGCCCCGGGGCCTCGTCGCTGACTGACCTCAAGTGGTCTGGAGCCCAGTGGAACAGAGAGGCAGGAAGGGTGTGCAGTAAGGGCACAGAGACGGCCCCGTCTTGAAGTCAGAGCCCTGCCCCACGAGCAGGAGCTTAGCCAGGAGAGGGCTTGGGGGCAATGGCTTGGTACATGACGTGCACAGAGGAGAGTGAAAGCAGGGTGCCTTCATTCACTCATTCATCCACTCATGCACTCCGTCACCAGACGTTGGGGTGTCTGTCGTGTGTGCTCTGGGTGGACCACCTACGAAGTGCTGGCATTTCAGCGGTCACAGCGCGATCAGTCCAGTGCGTCTTGAGGAATGTCCTCTCACATCCGTGACGGGGCCCTTGTCTGAGAGAGGCCCGGTGGGCGGGGCTGGAGCGTGAAGGTCCCCAGAGACCATGTGCCACAGTTTCGGAGCCCCTGGCGGGGTGACCTCTTGTCACGTTGAGACCAAGTCTTCTTGCAGGTGGCCCGCAGGGCCTGGGGTGTCGTCCGCGTGGCCTGCAGGGACGCCCGGTGTGGCGGGGGCCTCGGGACCAGGAGCTCGCGGCCCGTGAGGTCCCTGGCGGTGCCCGGAGTCACTCAGGCGTCTGCAAGGTGCGTCCGTATCTTGACTTTCTTTCAGGACCAACACATGGAGGAGCGGGACGTGCGGCGGTTCCAGCTAAAAATTGCCGAACTGAACTCGGTGATACGGAAGCTGGAGGACAGGAATACCCTCTTGGCGGACGAGAGGAATGAGCTGGTAATCCGCCCCCGAGGGGCAGACGGTGCCTTGCGGGGCGCCAGCAAGCCCCCCTGGGGCCGACACCCCACCTGAACACATAGTGCAGAGCCCTTCTGGATTCCTTTCCTTTCTCTCCCGTTAATTTCTGATCGAAAACCTAACACACGCTCGGTGAAGACACCTGTGCCTGCTACAGGGGTTTTTCCCGGGCAGCGTTGGAGCGAACAGCGAGGGGTGTGGAGAGGATGCTCACTGAGTGCCGTTTACGCTAGCGGCCCACGCCGACCCGAAACGAAACAGAATCCTGGTTGTGCGACACTCAAGTGTTGGGCAGAGTAATTACCGAGCATTCGTGCAGTGAGTTATGTACAGTTGCTAGGAGCCATGGCAGACAGCACGTTTGTTTGCTCACAGTAAATTAAGTGACAAGCGGTTTGCAAAACAAACAGGCATTGTCCTCCAGGCGGAAACTGGAAGCTGTTTTAGGGGGTGTGGTGACGATCACTTTTATTTTACTTTCTTTTGCGTAAAAGTTCACCTATTTCTTTTTAAAATTTTTTTAAAATGTTTATTTTATTATATTTGAGAGGCAGAGAGAGACAGAGCTTGAGTGGGGGAGGAGCAGAGAGTGAGAGGAATCCCAAGCAGGCTCTGGGCTCCGAGCTGTCAGCGGGGCTTGAACTCGGCAACACCGAGATCACGGCCTGAGCTGAGGTTCGACACGTAACCGACTGAGCCACCCAGGTGCCCAAAAGTTCACGTATTTCTAATTTTAAAATAATGACAGGGACTCTGGGTTAAAAAAGATAAATCCTTGGCATGCCTGTTTCCTCTTTCTCTGCCCCTCCTCCACTCATGTGTGCGGGCTATCTCTCAAAATAAATAAACAAACTTAAAAAAATAAATCTAGTAAAAAGAATACTTTCCTGAATATGTGTAAATTTGCTGGATAAACAGCCAAGTGAATTTTTATGTCGTGGGGGTCTGTACATAAACTACTTGACAGATTCCTTATATTTCTGTTGAATCTAAATTTTATTCTGAAAGTAAGCACATCTATGTAGTATTTGAAAAACTTGCAAGATGAACAGTGTTCATAAGTGTCACCTTTTCGTAATTTTAACAGGGTCAAAATAAATGTATTTCCTTCAAGCAATTCTTTTATAAACTTTTTCAAATGTTTTTATTTATATATTTTGAGAGAGAGAGAGAGAGTGACAGAGAGCAATGGAAAGGCAGAGAGAGAGAGAGAGAGAGAGAGAGAGAGAGAGAGAGAGAATCCTAAGCAGGCTCTGAGCGCTCAGCCCAGAGCCTGAAGCAGGGCTCGATCTTGCACACCCTGAGATCATGACCTGAGCTGAAATCAAGAGCCGGTCGCTTAACTGACTGAACCCCCCAGGTGCCTCCTCCAGCAGGTGTTTATAAAGGCATATTTTTAAACGGCTTTAAATCAGACCGTGTGTCTAGTATTAGATGTATGCTTTTTGCTTAAATATTCATCAACTAAAAAAAGTCCCTTGTGCACAAGATAATAATTTACTGAGAAGATTAGAAAAAAAATGTAGCTTGCACCAAACAATTCGAAGCACTGAAGTGTTTAAAGCAAAAATTGAGCAGCAGCTAGTCAGCACTTTGGTCTTAAAATCATGAAATAACTACTATTAGCAGTTTGAGGTATTTCTTACATGGTTTTATTATTTAAAAAATTTTTTTACATTTATTTATTACTGAGAGACAGAGAGAGACTGAGCATGAACAGGGGAAGGGCAGAGAGAGAGGGACACACGGAATCTGAAGCAGGCTCCAAGCTCTGAGCTGTCAGGGATCTGCAGTCAGTCCCGGTGCTCGGTTCTCGGCTCTAGCACTTTCCGAGTGGCCATGAGCGCTGGGTCCCACTTCTTTGCCGTCGGTTTCTGTCTGTGAGGTGGGCATGGGGCCCCTCCTCGGCTTGTGGGGCGGGTTGGATAGGCCCGGCAGGACTTACCACGGTGTATTCGAGAAGGCAGACCTGCTCCTGCTTCGAAGCCCTCAAGGGCCGAGGCAGAAACCGAATGATAGAGCCCTCCAGCCCCCTAAACCTCGCCTCACCGTGTCCACCCCTCTACACCCAGCACCCCACACCCTGGGTTCCCGCTGCACTGAACCATCTGTCCTTGCCCGCTCTGAACCTCGGGGCGCGTTTCCCCGCTAGGAATGTCCGCCCGCACTTGACTCACTGTATTCTCACCTCCTTTACTATCATTGCCCTCCTCCTCCATCCATTTGACGGGCACCCTTGTGTGCCATCCCTTTGGCCCCGCCCCCAGCACAGGGCCCCAGGCACAAGAGGGGCTCCCCCAACGCCGGTCACACGGGAGAGACTGGAAGGACACCCGGGCTTGATGTCCTTCCACGGGTCTGGCACAGAGCGGGGCCCAGGCTTTTGTCTCAGGAAGGCGGAGCTTTCTGCGAGGTCTGGACTTGGGGAGGAGTGGAGGCCAAGAGCAGCATGGTCGTTGGCTTGGCCTTCATGTGTGTGACCATGACCCCTGGGGGTTATGCCCAGAGGTGAAGGACATGCAGACACAGGTCGGGGCCAGCAGGGTGCAGGGGGGCAGATCTGTGGGCCCTAACCCTGTCGCCTTACCCAAGGCCCCCCGAGCCTCAGCGGGGTGCCGCGTCTGGGATCCAGGTGCGGGTGTGTGATCTTCCTGGGGTTTGTCCTGTCCAGGAAATGTGGCCTCAGCGAGGCAGCTCCAGGCCCCGGGCTGGACCCCGCTGGCCTCCACTGGGCCTTACAGCCAGCGGCCTTGTGTGTCTTTCTGATCGTAGCTGAAACGCTCCCGGGAGACCGAGGTCCAGCTGAAGCCCCTCGTGGAGAAGAACAAGCGGATGAACAAGAAGAATGAGGATTTGCTGCAGAGCATCCAGAGGATGGAGGAGAAAATCAAGAACCTCACGAGGGAAAATGTGGAGATGGTGAGTCACCGGCCACCGGCCACTGGCCTCGGGCTCCAGGCTCGCGTCTCCGGCTGGGATTCCCAGTCCCTGACCCTCGAAGCCCACATTCTCCGCCCACCCCTGCCTCCCCGAGGAAGCTCATGAGGGGTCCCGGGCCACGCCCCTCCCTCCTGGTCCTACGTCTCCAGGGTGCGGGTGCCGAGGGCTCTGTGCCCGAAGGAGAAGGGCAGGCAGGGCTTGGAGTGGGTCTGCGCCTCAGCCCTGTCCCCTGCTGCCCCCGTGGCCTCAGCTATCTTCATCCGTAAAGTGAGGCTGCAGATACAGCATTGCAGGGCGGCCCGGAGGATGGAGAGGCGGCACCAAAAGTCCCTGCAGAATACTTAGTTCTTTGCAGACGCCCTGGATGGGGAAGCGAAGGCCACTTCCCCCCAGGTGCTTTGCATAAGGGATTTTTGCGTTTGCTCCTACAAAGAGCGCTTGGTCTCGGCGGTCATGACAGTGTCTTGTATGGGCGGTTCTCCGAGGAGGTCTGAGGTTCACTGTCCAAAGCACCGCCAGTCACCCCATTTCCAGCAAGAAGGCTGAGGCTCTATGAGGCGGGGTGCCCTTCTCCCCGCGCCCCCGCAGGCCCAGGTGTGAGGGGGCGTGACCGCCAGCCGGGCCCTTCCCCGCCCCCTTCCTCCTCCCGCCTCCCGGGCCTGGATCCGCTGACCACCTCCCACCCCCACGCCCACCCGGCCCGTTCTCCCAGCCTCGGGCCCCCCTCCTCCCGCGTGGGGACCACGTGGCCGGCATCCCTCCGTGCGTCCTGGTCCCGAGCGCCCCGCTGGGCCCCGCCCGCTGGCTGAACGCCCCTGTCTCCCTCCGGCTGCAGAAGGAGAAGCTGTCGGCGCAGGCGTCCCTGAAGCGGCACACATCCCTGAACGACCTCAGCCTGACGCGGGACGAGCAGGAGATCGAGTTCCTGCGGCTGCAGGTCCTGGAGCAGCAGCACGTCATCGACGACCTCTCCCTGGTGCGTTCGCGCTCGGTGACCTCGCTGGGCGGGCGCCCGGGGACGCGGTCAGGAATGTCCCGGAGGCTCCAGGCCCGGAGAACGTGGTGGGGTCTCACGGGGCGCCCGCATGGGCTCCAAGGGCTTCCATTCAGCCAGAACGCAGCCTCGACCTCTTGTCCAGACACCGCGGGGGGCCTGGCCCTGGTTTCCACGCCTACTCGTTTTCTCAGCAAACCTCTCCCCTGCTGTGAAGCAGCCTCCGTTTGAAGAAGGAGTCGTCTTCTGGCCTCGACCCCATGCGCACGATTTGTCCCTGAGAAGTCTACTTTTTTGTTTTGTTTTAGCTTAGTTATTGCAGACCGTGAACTTGAACACCTGCACCTTGTAATCAGGCTAGAATTTGAAGGGCTCGCGGAGACTCTGTGCCTGCGCAAGGTTAAGGGGGGCCGAGTTTGTCCTAGTAGGCGGAGTGTTCTGTCCAGAGAATCCTCTTTCTGTCTGTGAAAGCGGGGGCACCAGGACGAGGGCACCGCAGTCAGCGTTGGTGGGGCCCTGGAGGCAGCGAGTGTCCTCAATGCCCAGCAGGGAATGCGATGGCTCCGTTCACGGGCCTTCAGAGTCCAAGAGGCAGTGATCAAAACTCTAGAAATGACTTCGACCGTAACTGTCAAGCTCACTTTGCTGGCCTCCCTTCCTTTCTCTTTAAGTCCTTCCCTCCTTCCTTCTACCCACTCCCATCTCCCATCCTCCCTGCCTCCTTCTATCCCTCTTCCCTCCATCTGTCCATCCATCCGTCCATCCATCCACCTTCTCATCTTTCTTCATGACACAAAAACTTGGTACAACATTAGAAGAAAGCAAACCTTCAATAAAATGATGATAATGGTGAAAGAGAAATAATAAACCAATAAGCCTAGGGAAAAAAAAAAAGACAGCTCCATCCATTGAGACAAGGAGGGACCGATGGGTGGACCATCAGGGCTCTAACCAAACACCGGGTGTCTCTGGGGCTCCTGGCAGCCAAGGGAAAAAGCAGGGCCCCGTCAGGAAGGAGAGACATGCTGGTGTTGCCGGGGTGGAAGCCGCCACTCCTTCCGCTGCTCTGCAGATGCCGTTTCTATGACGGCGGCCCCGGCGGCCCCAGGCTCTTACTCCTTTCTTAGGGCCACGCCGCGTGGTGAGCTCTAGCCCCATGTGGCAAAGGAAAAACCTGAGCGTCAGAGAGAGAAAACGCATCCCCTGCTTCGGAGGAGGCCCATGCGGGTTTGGACCCAGCTCTGTCTGCGCTCAGAGCTGCGCTCGTCCTGGGCTGCGGTCGCTGACAGAGTGAGGGTCAATTGTTGGCACTGCCTCGTGCTTTACGGCGTCCAGCCCCTGCGCAGACAGGCCGGGGCTTTCAGGATTGGCAAACCTGGGTATTTTTTTTCAAGACAATCCCCGTCCCGTCAAGGACTCGGGTAAACGGGGCGGCTCTGGAGTTCCGGGAAGCGGCCGTCACGCGGGGGCTCAGACCTCGACGGTCCCACGCCCAGTGCCGCCGGGTACACGCAGCTTGAGAGCCGGTGGGGTTGGATGGCCCGATGGGAGGCTGGCTGACGATGCCAACCCGTGTGTGTCCTTGCAGGAGAGGGAACGGCTCCTGCGCTCCAGACGACATCGCGGGAAAAGCCTGAAGCCACCCAAGGTGAGTCTGAGGGGCGCGGCTGCCCTGCTCCGTCCGGCAGGGTCCTGGGGAAGGGGAAACGCAAGCCTCCCTGAGGGGCCCTGAGAGCAGGGCCACCCACATGTCTGCACGGTGGGTGGTGGGAAAGCTGTCCTTGCGCCTCTCGGAGCATCGGTTGTGGCCGTGAACCCGTTATTGTAATTTATTCATGGAAAACACGACGATGAATTCTGTCTATAGGCCTCGGGCACTCTTTGCCCCAAATTAAGAGCATAAATACTTAGACCTTTTGAAGGATTTAAAAGATGCTCAGGTTTGGTTTGTAACATCTTATATCCTGTTCTGAAAAATCAGGAGCTTTGGGCTTTTTATTTTTTTTTTAAATAATGCAGAACTGTGTTCCTTTTTGAAGATGTGATTTTATAAAGAGAGAGTCCAGATGTCCTGGTGGCACAGGACTGGAGGATTCGGATGCCCAGGGATCATGCTAGAATAAAAAGAGCAAATTGGGGCAGGTGTACAAGAAAAAAAAGGCTTAGTTTGCATTGAAACCCGTGAACCCTTTTTCACCGCCACAGAGATGTGGGTCCATTGAACTAGATGCTTCTCCTGGTTTATCTTTCAACGGAGATTCGGTTGTAGAGGATTCTCTTGTCTAGAGAAGGCAGCAGGGCGGATACGCTACTGAATGGCCACAGTGTGCGGCTCTCGGGTCAGGGTGGCAGCAGGGAGGGTGGGGACTGGGCACGGCAGCAGGGGGCGCTACATATTCCAGTCGTTGGAGGGAAGTGAGGGCCCTTGTGCATTCACTTCCTGGGGCGGCCGGAACAGAGCACCCCAACCGGGCGGCTTGGAACAGTAGAAACGTCTCCTCTTGCAGTGTCCGAGGCTGGAGGTCCAAAATCAAGGTGCCAGCAGTGCTGTGCCCCCTCGGCAACCCCCAGTGGAATCCTCCCTGGGCAATTTTAGCCTCTGGTGATTTGCCCGCTCTCTTTAGCATTCCTTATCTTGCAGCTACATGACTCCAACCTCTGCTCTGGTTATCGGAGGCCGTTCGCCCAGGGCATTGCTGACTTCCTATAAGGACTCGGGTCACATTAGATCAGGGATCCACCCTCTTCCGCGATGACCCCATGTTAACCCAGTTTTTCTGCCGTGACCTTGCTGAAGTCCCAGGGGTAGGGCTCCAACATGTCTGGGCAGAGGAGGGGGGACCCAATTCACCCCAAACACCATATTTTATATAAAACCTAAGGATTTGAATCTAGTTACTGTGGAAAGGGGACTTTGCATATGTAAGTTCACTCATCAGGTGACCTTGAGGCAGGGATTATCTGCGTGGCCTCAGTGTGGTCATAGGAGCCTTCCCAAGCAGGAGGCAGGCAGGCAAGGAAGGCAGAGGGAGGCAGCAGGAGGGGAGGACGTCAGAGAGATTCTGAGCCTGGGAAGAACTCGGGGTGCAGGGGTGCTGGGCAGGCTCCCGGGAACAAAGGAAATGGAAGCAACAGTCCTTGGAGGATCTAGGTTCTTGCAGACAATCCGCGTGAACTTGGAAGCAGACCCTTCCTAGAACCCCCCTGGAAGCAATGACAAACAGCTTGATCGTGACCGTAAATCAGGGTGGGGGTGAAACACAGAACCAAGACAGGGAGCCAGGGCTGCTGACCTACGGGACTGCGATGATACATTTTGTGGGTTCAAGTCGTCAAGTTCGTGGTAATGTGTGATGGCAGCAGTAGAAAGGAACGGCGTGATCCGCTTTCAGCATCTTGCCCTCCCTCGTGGAGAGTCGGGGAAGGGCCTGGCCAAGGTCGTCCCCCCGGGGGAAGGAGAGCGGCAGTGTTTTTCCTCCGGACAGTCAGGGAGTCCCTTCATTCTTCCCGATCCCGCCAGGTCATCCCTGTTTGGCCACCCACCCTCACAAAGAAATACTCTAATGAATATTCTTCAATAAATCCTTCATGGAAGTCTTTCTATAATATAGACCCATACGGAAAGGGTAAGGAATCCAGTGATGTACGTATTTTAAACTCAGCTAGATCATATCAAACGTGTCCAAAAATTTCCTACTGACTTTTGGTCTCACTTGCCATCAACGCAGCGACCTCTTTCTCTCCACCGTGCCAACAACGGGACTATTCATGTTAAATATGCCGTGAATAATTTCTCCCTGGTATCCTTTATCATTGTCTTTTGTGTCCATTTGTTTGTATACAGTGAAAGAATATTTCACAAAGTTGAAAAAAAGTCTAAGGATTTTAAAGGTTGGCGTGAATGTTGACAGAACACTTGATGGCCCAAATAAAATCTATCTTGGGGCCGGATTTGGACACTTGGTTGAGTGGTCACGTACACCATGTGTTTTAATGCTTATCACAACCCTGTGAGGTTGGCGTTGTTTTTTCCATTTGATGGTTACAGGAAGTATATAGGTATAGGGTATAGAAATAACTCAAAGAGATAAAGTGAACTGACAAGGGGAAGGTTCAAGTTCAAGTCTGGGCTCCAAGGCCCACGCTGGCACCATTAAGTCTGGTTGGGCGAGGCACAAGTCTCTATTACTAACATCAGAGACTCAGGGAAGTCACTCTGCACAATGTGTTTCTTTCTTTTATTTTTTGGTTAAAACATTTTTTATGTTCATTCATTATTTATTTATTATGTTTATTTATTATTGAGACAGAGAGAAACACAGCATGAGTAGGGGAGAGTCAGAGAGAGAGGGAGACACAGAATCGGAAGCAGGGTCCAGGCTGTGAGCTGTCAGCACAGAGCCTGATGCGGGGCTCGAACCCACGAGCTGTGAGATCATGATCTGAGCTGAAGTCGGCCACTTAACCAACTGAGCCACTCAGGGACCCCTTTCACTCATTTTTGAGAGATAGAGAGAAACTGAGCAGGGGAGGGGCAGAGATAGAGGGAGACACAGAATCGGAAGCAGGCACCAGGCTCTGAACTGTCAATATAGAGCCCAACGCAGGACTTGAACTCATGATCTTCGAGATCACGACCTGAGCTGAAGTTGGACACTCAACTGACTGAGCCACCCAGGTGCTTGTTTTTTTTTAAAACACTCACTTTTTAAAAAATTTTTTAAATATTTATTTATTTTTTTACTTTATAAAGTTTCATATTTTTTTAACATATGCAATTATTTTCCATCATTTACAATACAGTAGTTGCAATGACACTCCAAACAGAAAAGCAAAGTAAAAAATCAAAACACCAACTTCTGTTTCATGTAATTAGACTTATACAGAAATTAGAAGGTTAAGTAACAGCTAGTTAATCACCTAATTTCACAGCTATCTGAA
>NC_043700.1:189855917-189923750 GCF_006229205.1 Suricata suricatta
ATATAAAGAACAGTTCTTTGAATAAACGCTCTCTTTCGCCTGATCAGAGAACCGTGAGTTCTGTCTTTACTCTCTGCGTCTCCCTCTCCTGCCCCCTTTTTCTCTCCCTCCCTCAGGAGAAGGACCCGCGATGATTCTCCGCCCTGCTGGTTGCTTGTGGTGGATGAAACAGGTACCACCGATTGCGGATCACCGGGGAAGAGCGGCCCGGCCATCGGTTATGACAATTGGTGCCTCGGGGCTCAGTAAAGTAACGCAACCCTGAGCGCGGGTTACGACACTGCCCCCTCACAGTCATTGGCTCAGGGATGGATACGTGACCCAATCAGAGCCAACAGCCTGGAGACAGCATAGCTAGGAACCTCCTGTTCCTCCTTAGGAGCTAAAATGGAGACACGGTTTCTCTGAGCTGTGCGTGTAAGGACAGGGGTCCGGCACAGCAGTGGCATCTCACCAGCACAGTGTGAGACCCCACAGGCTGAGAATGACACAGGATGAGGCAGGTCAGAGCCCGAGAGACCTGGATCGTGGGGGGCCCGAGCGCCCCGGAGCTGGGCCTGAAGTTCCTCCTACTACTTGAGTTACATGTGCTGACAAATTAAGTAAGATTCAAGCTGGTTTGAGGTGGAATTTCTGTCACCTGTAACCAAGAGACCCTGACACAGAGTTAGCAAAGCACACAGACTGGGGGGTGGCTGGTTCTTCCTTCTTCGGTGCCGGTGTGAGCTCGGTGCCACATCTGTACTTACGAGACATGCTCTGTCGTCAGAGGACCCTCACAGGAGACGGCTTTGCCATCAGGGGAGGCCCGGAGAGATGCGTGTGCCCGAGCGCTGCTCGGCAGCAGAACCACGATGCCAGCTCGGGTCGGCCTCTGCAAAGCCCTCGCTATCCCACGTGACCCGCGGCG
Organism: Suricata suricatta; assembly: GCF_006229205.1. Lineage (NCBI taxonomy): Eukaryota > Metazoa > Chordata > Mammalia > Carnivora > Herpestidae > Suricata > Suricata suricatta. The sequence goes on from NC_043700.1 coordinate 189,856,828, forward strand.
CAGAAGCCAACCACTCTCCACAGTCACACCTACCAGGACATTCGTCACAGCGAGAACCTTCGTGCCCAGCAACGTGCGAGTAACTGTGAGCTCTGCTTCGCCCCTAAGTCTGGGGCACAAAGAATGAAGTGGGGACTGTACCCCAACACCCGATGTCTCTCTCCTCCCGGGTACCCAGAGTTAGTGATGAACCTGAGTATTCTCAGCTCTCCTGTCTACCCTAACAGCCAGAATGGGATCTTATTGGAAACAAGGCCTCTGCCGATGTGATTACAGTGTAAGTTAAGATGAGGTCACACCAGATGGGGTGGGCAGGGGCCTGGATCCACTACCGGCATCCTTGCAAGAAGAGAACCAGACACAGACACACAGGGAGGACAGGCCTCATGGCAGCAGAGCCTGGAATGGTGGGGCCACAGGCCGAGCGACACCAACAATTCCTGGCCACCACCAGAATCTGGACAGGGCAAGAGAGGATTCTTCCCTGCAAGCTGTGGGGGCGGCATGGTCCCGTTGACCCCTAGATCTCAGACTTCCAGCCTCCAAAACTGTCAGAGAATAAATATATTCCCTTTGGGAGTCACTGAGTTTGCAGGGACTTGTTAAGGCAGCCCTGGAAATTAATAGAGTACCAGACAGGGATTTATTAAACTCCGGTGCACTTGGTAAAGGGACTACATTTCCCAGTCCCCCCTGCAGCTAGGTGACTACATTTCCCAGTCCCCCTTGGAGCTAGGTGACTACATTTCCCAGTCCCCCCTGGTGCGGAAGTGCTGGCCAAAGCGGTGGACGTGGAAGCACATGGAACATCCAAAAAGGAAAGTGTTCTTCAGTAAAGACCATGCCCTTCTTCATCGGTCCTCCTACTGCCAACCTGGGATGAAGATGTGATGGCTGGCACTCAACAGGGATAAAGGCCCATGAGGACTGGAACCACATCCCAAAGTCCATTCTGAGAGACAGCTGGGAGGTACCCACGTCCCTCACTGCTCTGTGGAGCCCAGTGACAGCCCCTTTCCGGACTTCATACATGAGAGAGGCAGACAGAGCATGAGCAGGGGATGAGCAGAGAGACAGAGAGACACAGAATGGGAAGCAGACTCCAGGCTCTGGGCTGTCAGCACACAGCCCGATGTGGGGCTCGAACCCATAAACCATAAGCTAATGACCTGAGTTGAAGTTGGATGCTTAACCAACTGAGCCACCCAGGTGCCCCTCTGGTTTTTTTTTTTTAATTGGACCCATTCTAGGGGGTGTATCTAGTTATGATTGTAATTTGTGTTTCCCTGATGATCCGTGAGGTCGGACACCTTTTCAGATGTGTATCTGTCATTTACGTATATTTTCCCTTTTTGAAGTACGCTTTCAAAGCTTTGGCCCCTTTTAACTATTGTTCTTGCTTCGTGGTTGTTTCTATAATCTGAATAAAAGCTGTTTATGACACACGTATTGAGATAATCTTCTCTCGATCTGTTCTGTGACTTGTCTTTGATGGGTGCCTTTGGATGAACAAACTTTAATTCGTAGGTGTTCAGGGTCCAGCTTTCTCTGAATAGCGCATTTATATGAATAGTGTATCTGCGTCTTCTCTGAGAAATATTCACCTACCCCAAGATCATGAAAATATTGCTCTGTGTTACCCTCACCATGTCACTGGCTTACTTTCTAACATCCAGGCCTAGGGTCCACCTTGAATTAATCTTTACAGATGAACAAGTGGCACAAGGCAAAGGTCATTGTTCTTATTTTACAAATGTCCAACTACCTGTTTGACAGTAGTTTCTTGGAAGACCATCCCTTCCTTACTGGACTATGATGTGACCTGTTTCCTAAACCAGGTCTGCCTGGGGACTCTCCTGTCCCAGTGATTTATCCACGTACCCCTCCGCTGGTCTTAACAGTAAGCTTTGTTACCCGGTGGCGTGAGGTTTCCTGGGCTTTTTTCTGTCTTCAAAATTGTGACTCCAGGTCCTTTAAATTTTTATATCAAATTTAGAATCCACTTCCCAATGTCTACCAAAAAAAATATCTGCTTGGGTTGTGATAGGGATTGTCCTGAATCTATAGATTGATTCTGGAAGAACTAATATTGGTACCGTGAACTTGGCCTCTCCCTACATTTTGTTTGGTCTCCTTTGTTTTTCTTCAGAGTGTTTTGAAACTTTCAGTGTGTTGAAGCTTACACAACTTTCATCACACTTTATTGTTAGGTCTTAGGACTCTGTTATAAATGGTCTTTTGTAAAGTTCCATTTTCCCACTACTCATTGCTAATATATAGAAACACAGTTTATTCTTGCATATTTACTGTCGATTTAGAGGCTTTGATAAACTCACTAAAACTATTAGTTTCTAATAGTCTGTTGGATTTTCCACATCACAATCATAGCATCTACAAATACTGGTGAATTCCCCATTTTTCCCCCAATCTTTAAACCTTTTCTTTTTATTGCCTTTCAGATTTGAGGTCCTAGCCAGTGCAATGTTGAACAGAAGTGGTGATAGCGGATATCTTGTTCTGTCCTTGAATTCAGTGGGAAATGTTCAATATTTTATCACTGTATATGTTGTTAGTAGATTTTTTCATAGAATCCTTTACCAGATTTGGAAAATCCTATTCTATTCCTAGTTTGCTGAGGGTTTATACTGTGAAATATAAAAGTATGAAAGCATAAGGGGCGCCTGGGTGGCTCAGTCAGTTAAGCATCCAACTTCAGCTCGGGTCATGATCTCACGGTTCATGGGTTCGAGCCCTGAGTCAGGCTCTGTGCTGACAGCTCAGAGCCTAGAGCCTGCTTCAGATGCTGTGTCTCCCTCTCTCTCTGCCCCTCCCTGCCTATTCTCTCTCTGTCTCTCTCTCTCTCAAAAATAAACATTAAAAAATGTTTAAATACATGAAAGTATAAAAGCATAAAAGAATTAAATGCTTTTACTGTATCTATTAAGATGATCATATGGGCTTTTTTTCTCCTTTATTCTATTACTAGCTGGATTGTATTCACTGATTTTTTAAATATTAAACCAGTCTTTGTATTCCTAGAATACACCCAACTTGATCATAATTTATTAGCCCTTATGTATTATTGCCAGATTTTATTTGTTAATGTTTTATTTAGTACTCTTGTGTCTATGTTTATAAAGGGTTAAAGTTTTTCTTTTATTCTATGTCATTGGTTTTGGGGTCAGTTATGCTGGCTTCATAAAATGAATTAAAATATGTTCAATTTTCTCTTTCCAAAAGAGTCTGTGTGTAATTAGCTCTATTGCTTCATTAAATGCTTAAAGAATTTACCTGTGAGGCCTCTGGGCTTGGGCTTTTCATTGAGGCAAAACTATTAATTACAGATTTAATTTCTTTAACAACTATAGGACTACTCACATTTTCTTTTTCTTATAGTGTCAATTTTGTTAGGTTGTACTTATTCGAGGAATCTGCCCATTTCATCCAAATTTCTAGTTCACTGGCATATGCTGTTCAGAAAGTATGCCTATGTCTCTTTAACTTCTGTAGGGGCTGTGGTAGTGCCCCTTTTACATTCTGTACCCTGGGGACTTCTCTCTCTGTCCCTTCATTGGTATTCCTCAGGGCTTATCAGTTTGCCTACTTTAATTGACTTTTGATGTGTTGATTTTCCTTATCGATTTACTTCAGTGATTCCTGCTCTTTAAGCCTCTCAATTCTGCTTTCTCAGAGATTAATTTGCTGTTCTTTTTCTACATTCTCAAGATAGAAGCTTAGATGTTTGATTTTCAGCATTTCTTCCTTTTTGTCTAAAACCTGTTTTACTTGGGGCGCCTGGGTGCCTCAGTCGGTTAAGCCTCCAACTTCGGCTCAGGTCAGATCCCACGTTTGTGGGTTCGAGCCCCGCGTCGGGCTCTGTGCTGACAGCTAGCCTAGAGCCTGGAGCCTGCTTTGGTTCTGTGACTTCTTATCTCTCTGCCCCCTCCCCCTCTCATGCTCTGTCTCTCTCTGTATCAAAAATAAGTAAAACATTTAAAAAATTTTTTTAAATAAATAAAACCTGTTTTACTTGAAGGAACACAGGTTTTGAAAGAAAGCATGTAGGTGTGGGTCCCCTTGAAGAGAACAGGTGCACACCTGCTGGAATCCTGTGTTCTGCCAGGGTACCTCCAGTTGGTTAACTGTATACTGTTTAAATCCTGCGTGTTGTTGTGTATCTATTGTCTATATGTTCTGTCATTTGCTGAGACAGTCTTATTCTCCAGCTACAACTGTGGATTTGTTCCTCCTTTTAGTTTTGGTGCCTTTCTTTTGCACGTTTGGAAGCTTTATTAAGTGCTATTACAAATGGACCCCTTTATTCTTAAGGAGCATCTCTGGGGCATGTGGGTGGCTCAACTGGTTAAGCCTCCGACTCTTGGTTTCAGCTCAGGTCATGATCTCGGTTTCATGAGCTCGAGCCCCGGGATGGGCCTTGCACAGGCAGCACAGAGCCTGCTTCGGATTCTTTCTCTCCCGCTCTCTCTCCTCTCTCCCACTCACTCTGTCTCTGTCTCTCTCAAAATAAATAAACTTAAAAAGAATTTTTTTAATTGAACAAAAGGCATCCCCTACTTCTCGCCTTAAGGTCTTCAACATGAACACAGACCAGCTTTCTGGTGGTTAGTGTTTGGGCATCGCATCTATTTCCATCCTTACCGCTTTCAGCCTAACGGGGGCCTCATAATCAAGACGTGCCTCTTGTAAGTATCACTGTGGTTCCTGACTCCGGCCGAGAAGCTTAGCGTGCTAGTCTTTTCCGCCTCCCGCAGCACACAGGTTCCTGAGGGGCTGACTGGTGGTGTTCCTACCCAGCCCCTCCTCCATCTGGCAAGCTTTGTGTCCTAAGTATGACACGGCTCTGGGGGCTTCCACCCTGACTCGCTGACCTCCCACATCCCCCCAGAACTCAGTGAGTACTTTGGGGTACGAACCGGCCCTGTGTGTGGGCTCCTTAGTTTCCCATATTTCATGCAACCATGAGAGATGGCAGAAAGCCCTGCTCACCTGTCTCAGCCCTGGCGGAGTCCCTTTGCTGGAGGGAAGCCCCATCCCCAGCCTGCTCCCAGGATGCACAAATGTCCCACAGGGGAGAAACTGTCGGCTGTAAACTGTTGGCGCTTCTGGGCTAGGCTCTCTGTCTCCCCTCTGAAATTTTAGCTCTTCTAGACCTCAGACCTTGCGTAGCCCTCCAGCCTATAAAAATAGGGGCGCTTGGGTGGCTCAGTCAGGTTTCAGCTCAGGTCGTGATCTCACAGTTTCGTGACTTCAAGCCCCACATCCGGCTCTGCACTGACAGCACGGAGCCTGCTTGGGATCCCCTCTCTTCTTCTCTCTCTGCCCCTCCCCCACTCGCACCCTATCTGTCTCTCTCAAAATAAATAAACTTAAAAATAAATAAACAATTAATTCAAAGAATAAGATTGTTTGCAATTTGCAGCTTTCCCCGGTTGTTGCGACAGAAGGGCTGGCCTGTCCCCACGTCCCACATCTCACCTGCAGGTATAAGCGTGCTCCAGTTTAGGAATTAAATGAATAAATAAATACCCAGAGCTTTGATAAGCTTCGACGGTCATTTTTCTACGACAACGCTGCCCCTTACCTATGAACCCCATTTTACAGAAACTTGTGCTTCTGGGCTGTTCCATGAAGGTCCAAGGATCTGACGCGTAGCGAGCAGAGTTCTAACCGCCCAGAGCCCCTTTACCACCACGAGGAAGGCAGGGGTTTTGCTAGAAGGCCCGTGCCTGGAACCGTGCCTGATGCACCGTGCGCCCTCAGCCCTCGGCGTCGACGGCACACAAGCAGGAAGGAAAGAATGCATGCAAGCCGCGGAGGGAAGGGTGCATGAAGGGCAGGATGCACACGGGCGGGAAGAAGAGGGTGCATGCACGCACGCCAGCCGGGGGCGGCGCAGGCAGCACGTACCAGCCTGCGGATGTCCCGCTCGCTCTCGCGCTTGATGCGGTGCACCTCGTCCTGGTGCGCCTGGTAGGCGGCGCGCAGGTCGGCCGCCTTGGTCTTGTCGGCCTGCATGCAGTTGCTGAGCGCCTCCTCCGCCTGCTTGCGCGAAGCCTTGAGCTCCAGGATTTCCTGCTGCAGCCGCAGGCGCTCGCCGTCGAAGGCCCTGCGCGCCTCCTCGCGCGCCTCCGCCAGGAGCGCCGTCTTGACCTTGTCGGCCGCGCCGTCGCGGAGCACGTTCAGCGTGGCCTGCAGCCGCTGCAGCTCGCCCTCCTTGATCTTGGCGGTGCGCGCCGCCTCCTGCTCGTGCTGCCGGATGAGCACCTCGCGCAGCGCCTGCAGCTCCTTGGTCTTCTCTTCGTGCAGCTTGGCCCGGAGCTCCGAGATGTACGCCGTGTGCCGCCGCTGCTCCTGCTCGCGCTCCAGCTTGGCCTCCTGCAGCCGCTCGCGCAGTTTGCCCACCTGCAGCCCGAGCGACGGGGACACGGGTCAGGGTCAGCGCTGGGGCGGAGCCCGCCGGACCCAGCCACCACCTCCCCGTGCCCGGCTGTGCCGGAGGGCCCCTGAGACACCCCCCTCCCCCCACCCAGTCCCCGTTGCTGCCCCCGTGGTCCTGAGGCTCAGCAGCGCCACCTACTGTTTCCTACCGCTTCCTACTCTTATTTCCTACTATTTTCTTGAGAATTTCCCTTAGGTTGGAAAACATCTGCAGATGCTGGTGGGGACAGTCAGGCCACTGGCATCCCTTCCTATTTGGAAACTTATCAGTCACAAAACACGAGACACATAGGCAGACATCATCAGTCACCAAAGATGGACACATTTACACCAGAAGTACCTTTCGGTGCCCGTGCACTGGACTGTGGACACAGGGAACACAGAGCAGAGGGGAGGCAGAGAGGGGCAGAGGGGAGCAACCGTCCTCACTGACCTGCCCGCTCCGTGGGCTGCGGGCTCCGCAGTATCCCCCACATTAATCCCTAGGGGCCTCGGGAGGCAGTGGCGGCTCAGAGATGCCTCCGAGACCTGCCTGCGGGGTGGGACCACCAGGGGGCAGAGCCAGGCTCACCCCGGGGCTCCTGGCCCTCAGATGCCAGGCTGCCAACCCCACCCGAGGGCATCATTCTCATCAGCAAACTTTAAAACATTCCTTGTAAAATGTGCCCAGGGAGTACTGTCTTAAAACACTCCAAAATGCCATGTTCGACCCTTTTCAAGTATTACACAAAAACACACACTCGGCAGGAACGCTTCACAATCCATTTGCTTTCTGGATCACACCAGTCTCCAAAGAACAGAAACTGACCGCATCTCACCGACACCCACTGCTTCCGTGGCAGGTGGGGCATTTTCCCACTGTTTATGGCATGCCCACAGGGTGCATGTCCCTTGGTATTGATAAATCCATGTAACAGCAGAGGAAGAAGCAAAAGCAAGCCAGACAAAGAGAGAAAATCAGCATCTCCTTACATCAAATCCTCACAACCACAGAAATAAGATGAGGAGCCTGTCAGTCCGGAGCCTCCCTCCTCCACGGCTGGGTTTGGGAGTCTTTTCCTAATGGACTGAATGCCAAGAAGTCAGGACTTTACATACTTAACATGCTTGCCCCCAGCAAGGGACTAAAACTTGCTTCTGACATTGTTCTTTCTGGGAGACAATGCTGTCTCTTCCCTGGTTATCCCTGACCGGGGTCTGGAGTCAGAGGACATGATCGGCCGCATCCCCGAGTCCGGATTACTGAGCCTCACAATGGCTAATGTCACATGTCAACTTGGCAGGACTACCGCACCAGGTCATCTGGTGAAACCCCAATCTAGATGTTGCGAAAGCACTTCTTTTTTAAATAAATGATTCATATTTAAATCAGCAGACCTTGAGTAGAGGAGCTGACCCTTCATAATGTGGGTGGGCCTCACCCAATCAGTTGATGGCCTCAAGTAAAAAGGCTGAGCTCCTGGATAAGAGAGGAAGCAAGCCTCCAGACTGCTTCAGACTCAAGACTGCAACACCCGCTCTTGCTGAACTCTCCAGCTGCCTGCTCTGCAAAGGTCAGATCCGTCAGCCTCCATAATCACGTGAGCCAGCTTCTTAAAAAGTCTGTCTCCCTCCCACTCCCTACCCATACACACGCACACACGCATTTCCTGTGGGTTCCATGTTTCCTTGGGGACCCCTGACTGTACACGGTGAAGCAGGGACGTCAGCAGCTCTCCAAGAGGACTTGGGAAGAGGAGCCCCAAAGCCCTGAGTGGATAAAGGGAAGTCTGCTCACAGGTGAAGGAGGAAGGGGTGGGGGAGGGGAGCAGAGGCGTATGCAGGGCAGCCTGGGAGAGGTCTAGGGCAGGGATGCTGAGGGAGGACGGGGTCGAGGGAGAAGGCCCCGCAGAGGAGCTGAGGGTCCAGCCCAGGGGCCATGACCCGAGCGGCCCGGGCCGTGTACAAAGCGCCTGCTCCTACTCCACAGAGCTGAGCAGTCTAAAGCGCGGCCAGCACTCTGCCCGCCAGCTGCCTCCAACCTGCGCCCCGAACCCCGTGGTCTTGGCGCCCCTGACTGGCGACCGGGGTGCTCGTGGGACTGAGGAAGCACCAGCCAGAGCCTTGTGAGCCGGCCCCAGACGGCCTCCGGGGGCCCCCTGCTCCAGGCGTGTCCTAACACTTCCACACGACAGGGAGCGCCGGAACAGGGGCTGGCTCAGCAAACGGATGAAGCCACGGACACATTCACCACGTTCCCTCATCCTCCGGCCTCAACGGTGATCCTCTGGGGAAACGGCAGGACTTCAACTGCGGCATCGACAACAGTTTCATGAGATCACATGAAAGTATCATTTAGATGCGACTGTAAAGCTTATATCTGGGTTTCTCCTGGCAGCCAAGAAGCACCTTGCTGAATTCTCCGAGGACAGATGTTCCCCCAGCAGCGACACACAGGGAAAGCCCTCCCCAGGGGCCACGTGGGTGGCCAGGCTGAGAAAACAGGGGGGCGTGCCCAGCGAGGAGGCGGCCAGGTGACAGGGAAGCAGGGTTCCCGCAGGCTCCCAGCCCAGCGTCACCACCTGCACCTGTGTGCACCTGCTGTGTTATGGGCTGAGATGTGTCCCCAAAATTCCCATGGGAAGGTCCCAACCCCCAGGACCCCAGAATGTGACTATGTTTGGACATAAAATCTTCAAAGATGTAATGAAATTAAATGAGGTCATCTAGGTGGGCCATGGTCCTTTATGAGCGGTGTCCGGAAGAGATCAGGACACAGACACACAGGGGACGGCCATGTGAGGACATGCGGAGATGACCAGCCATCTACAAGCCAAGGGGTGAGGCCTCCGGAGAAACTGACCCGCCCACACCTCAATCCGGGACTTCCAACGTCCGGAATAAGCTTGTTGGTGTCTTTAAGCCGCTTTGTTACGGTGGCCCCAGTGACCCACCACATCTGGGCAAGTCACCTCTCCTCTCTCACCTAGAAGCTGGAGTAAGCCACCCTGACCTTGCAGGTCACTGCCACGGTCAGGAGGCCCTCTGAGGCACCTGGTGTGACCCGCGCAGTAGACATAATAAATGTCAGCCAACTGCCGTGTGACCACGTGTGACAGGCAGTGCGTGCGTGACTATCTTATTCAGTCTTCCAACAACCCAGGGAGGCAGGCACATCCGAGGACCCCATTTAACAAATAGGAAAACTGAGGCATGGGCGGTCACGTGGCTTGCCCCCAGGACTCAAGGCAAGTTGGGCGGTGGATGTGGGATGGAGCCCCGGCAGAATGACCCTGGCCGTGTGGCTTCCCGGCAACCACAGCGGCTGTTGCCACTCGTGGGTGGGACATGCCAGCCCCAGGGGTCCCCAGGGGGAACCCTCCCGAGCTGCACAAAGCGTGGACAGGCTGGCATCTCGGCCGCCGTGCTGGTAGAAGGTGACGGCCGCAGGTCTGGAGTCCTGAGTATCTGCGGACAGGAGGGGGCACATCTGTGCCCAGGCTCCAGGAGCCCAGCCTCCATGCCCCAGGCCCTGGACTCTGCCTTTGCGCTCCATGTCGCTGTCCTGAGCCCAGCAGCCGATCAGGGCCCAGGCCACAGCCCCACTGCCCCTCCCCCCACCGCAGCTGCTGAGTCCCAGCTCTCAGTGCAACAGGACACCAGCAGCAGTGTCCCAGGCGTCCCTTCCCAGGGCTCCGGGTGCTATGGGCAGGCGGGAGGACATGTCATCTTCGGTCTTGGGCATAACCTCCCCCACCCCGCCCAGAACAGCCCAGACCCTGGCCACTCAGGCCCCCCGCCCCAGCAGGCTCCCATCCCCCCTTCCCATCCCCCATGGCCACCACAGAGCCCCAGCCCGCTCTGCCCTCGAACCACCCAAGTGAGGGCACCGACGGGCTTTTTGTCGTATCCGGGACATCAGACTTTTGTGACACTGAACTGGCCAGTTATTATGCCGCCATGTTACACATGAAAAAAAAAAGTTCTTCCTGGAGACTTTGTCACCTGTCCAGGTCGGGAAGCCAGTCAGGGGCCAAGCTGAAGTTTAAAGCCAGGCGTGTGTGGCGAGAAAGCCCGGAGTCCTCCGCTGTGACAGCGTGCCTGTCACCACCACACTTTAGTGCCTACAGGCGGCCTGGCACCCCACCGTGCTGATTCCCACCCCACACAGATCCACTCTCCCGTCACAGACCCAGACTCTGCTGCAAGCTCTTTAGTGTCCCTGCCCCCTAACCCAACCACAGGCCCCGCGGTGGAACCGCCATGACCCGGTCCTGCAGGTGAGGGAAACTGCCACACGGAGAGTTACAGAGCTGGTCCCAGGTCACAGCGAGACGTGATGCGACCAGGAGCGGACTCCAGGTAGTACCGCTGCTGATGTTATACCCATTTTAGCAAGGGGCAAGCTCAGGCTCGGAGGGCGGGGGGCCTGAGTGGCCAGGGTCTGGGCTGTTCTGGGCGGGGTGGGGGAGGTTATGCCCAAGACCGAAGATGAAATGTCCACCCCTGGCCCCACCCTGGGAACACACCCTCCACTAGGGGAGGAGGGGCATATGGTCCACCGGGGAACTCGAGCGCCCCCTCGCGGAGCCGGGAGGCCTGTACCCCTCCCACCTTGCTCTTCTCCTGCTGGAACTCGATCTGAATGCTAGTCAACTTGGCCCGCAGCTCCTCGTTAGCCATTTGCACGGCATCAGTCTCCATCTCGGGCTTCTCGCCCTTGCTCCGGCCCTTCTTAGACATGCTTCCTCTTGGGTCGAGACGCTGAGATCCCGCGGTTCACACCCACCAGCCAGCAGGCGCCACTCCCGGCTCCGCTGTGCTAACCAGTTGTGCAGGGCTCAGCTCGTCCTCTGTGTAAACCACCATCACTTGGGACCCTGGGGAAGAGGGAGACAGGGTTAGTGGGGAGAGAGAGGGGCTGGCGTCCTTGCCTGGGCTCCAATGGCAACCAGCGTTTGCTGAGGCCTCCCGGCCTGGGCCAGGCATCCGCTCGCCCGCAGGCGGCGCTGCCGTTCACCGCACTGACCCAGCGCTTCTCAGACTGGCGCCCCAGAGCTTGCTAATGCGGGGAGTCCTGGGCCTTCTCCCAGAGGATCCGATCTGCATTCGATCACAAGCTCCCAGGCGATGCTCCCGGAGACCAAAGCTCGAATAGTGTGGGTGTACCACTGTCCTTAGCAAGAGACCCCCTCACCGGAGCCACTCATAGACCGCCGGCTGCAAACGTCAGTGAGCCTCAGTTTCCCCAGTGGTTGTTTCAAAAGGCAGGTCCCTGGGGAGCTCAGAGCTCAAGGCACGAGGTGCGCCATGGGACCAAGAATGTTCCATCCACACTCCAGGGTGACGCTGGAGGAGGATCTGAGGACTGCACCCTGAAAATTGGGCTGTTATAAAGCTCAGTGGCTCCCCCACACCGTCCCCAGATGAGCATAGCACTGGTCACCTGCGCTGCTGGCTCAGTGCCCTGTGGAGATGCCGCCTGGCCAGGCCCGAGCTGGCTGCCTGGTTCGCGGGGGCGCCATGATGAGCGAACAGCCCCTCCAGCACCCATGTTCCTCCAAGGAAGGCCCAGGCCTTCAGTTTGGTAGGGCTGCCCTCCCAGCCCACAGGGTGGCAAAGCCGAAGCCCTTAGGATAAGGTCCGGACTGGGGGCTACACCTGTCAGCCGTCACTCATCAGCTCAGCTGCCCTACGAGGTAGGCTACATTGCCCAGTGTCACAGATGAGGAGACTGTGGCACAAAGAGGCTGAGCGCTAGCAACCGTCACATGGCCAAGGTGAGGAAACATGAACCTGGTCAAGGTCCTCAGCTGGGCTGGACGCGGTGAGTCCGAACCCAGCCCCCCAGCCCCGAGCACCGTGCTGGCCTCAGCCCACGCAGCGCGGCCTCTGACGGTGCATGTCTGCCCCCGCCCACCCTTGGCTCCGCCTTATTGTTGCTTTCCACGTGGCAAACCACGCGGTTCCTCGTTTCCTGTCTGTTTCTCCTACGGCAGGATTCGAGCTCCAAGCAAGCAGGGTCTGGGTGTGCTTTGTTCCTCGCTGTATCCCGTGTCCGGAATCAGAGCACAGCGTGCGGGAGGCGCTCCAGAAGCATGTGCTGAATGAGTGAATGAGTGAATGAATGAGTGAGTGAATGAATGAATGAGTGAAGCCCTATTATGTGCCAAACCCTGTGACAGTAGCTGGGGAGCGCATGGTGCTTGTGGTGCCTGGAGGGGTGGGCACAGATATTAGGCCCACCTGAGAGACGAGAGAAGATGAAGGCACAGAGAGGTGTAGCAAGCTACTTCTAAGCCACAGAGCTAGTCAGTGGCGGCCATGGGATCAGACCGCCCTGGGGGAGGACGCACAGCAGGAAGAGAACGGTCCACCACGCAGGAATGCTGGCCTTCGGAGGGGGAGCCGGAGAGATGACAGCAGCAAGGGAAAGACCTTAAACGAAGCCTGGAGCTGGAAGGAGCCCAAGGGGACCAGCGCGGCTAAGAGAAGACAGCGTTCCAGAAGGAAGGCGTGGAGGGAGGGCAGCTGCTAACCGGGCAAGAGGAAGATGAGGGTTGGGAAACCCGCCTCCGGATCCAGGAATACGGGGTTGGCGGCCTCGGCAGGAGCTGCTGTGTTGGGGGCGGTGTAGTCGGGAGGCAGGCGGGCCGCCCGGGAGCTGGGGCGGGGCCTCACGGACGCCAGCACTTCAGACAAACCGGAGGTGCTCAGCGTTTGTGAGCTGAAGTGGAGTGTGACCTGACGGGCCTGGGGGCGCTGGGGTGTCGGGCAAACCCAGCCTTTTGGGAAGGCAGAGCTGGAGGCCGGTCACAGCCCTCTGGAGCAGGAGGGTGCGGTGTTCTCCACACGCCACGAAGGATTATTCAGGGAGGATGGGCATCCCCACTGAAGGGTTCCGGAAAGGCCCATCTGTCTTCAGAGAACTATGGACTCCGTTTGCTCTCACTGACTTATTAGAGCACAACCCAGAATTCATTCCTCGCTGCCCTGACCGGCCTGCCTTCACCAGCGCAGCTCTCAGAAGCCGCCCCTGAAGGGTACGCAGGGAGCACTCATCACCCAGAGGGAGGACTCTCCTCCCGTGAATCCCGTCCGGTGGCCCAACGACACCACTTCTAGGAACACGCTGTGAGGACCAACCAGAGACACGGCCTCTGTTCTTCCCAACAACCCAAGGCCCGGGCAAAGGGATGAGTAAGTAAATGACACCAAAGTTGTGACGCCACGCGATGGGGAGAAAGGAGAGTGCGTGAAAAGACAGCGTCAAAGAACACATACAGCTTTGTGATCTCAGTTTTCAGAAATATATGGACTGATTTGGTTTTTCCATTTGGTCACAGGTATTTTTTGAGCACCTGCTGGGCTCCAGGCCCCGGCGCCCTGGGAACAAAGTGGCGAGGACTAGGCAGCCAGGTGACCCGAACGTTAGCAGTGACAGCCCGGGTGATGGCTGATATTTACCTTCTTCTTTATACTCTTCCAGATAAATCGAGTTTTCTCTTGCTATTACTGCTTTACAGGGGAAAAAATGATGCCATTTTTTTTTAAAGGAAAGCAAGTAAGTTTCAGAAAACCATCTGGTGGATCTAGCTCGGAAAGAGACAAGACAGAAGCCAAAGGAAAAGCGAATGGGCCCTGTCCCCAGAACAGTGAGGCGACACCTGCTTTATGGATGCATCTCCAGCTCCACCCACGTCCCCAGGGCTGCCTGGAAGGGAAACACCCCCCCACTCCCCGAGAAGAGAGGACCCGAGCCACATCCTCCAGGACACAGCTGACCCTTTGGTAGGACGACCTTGTCACCTACAGCACGTGTGTCCCCTTGGCTCACACTCTCCTGACTGGAGGGGCCTGCGGAAGTCACTGAACTTTTCTAGGACTCAGTTTTCTCATCTGTTGAATGGGGCCCATGGCAACAAGCCTCACAGGGATGTGTGGGATTTGCTCAGGTCCGCCTCCGTGCTCAGCTGGGCACTCAGCCCAAGGAAGACACTCACCAAACAAAACAAATAAGAACTTATTAGGAGGAGCAATGCCAGCCTCCCAGTAACCCCCATGAAGGTCAAGATAGCAGGTGCTAAGATTAGGCATGGCCAGAAGCCACCACGTCAAGCTGGTGTCACCGTGTCACAGCTCAGCGGCCCTAGTACAGCCCGAAGGCCCACTGAGCTCCCCAGCAGCCCCTCCCAGGGTCACTTCCAGGGAGGACAGGGTAGCAGATGAGGCCTCTGGGCCGCAGGGAGGTCACACACCTGCCCAAGGTGGCCCAGCACGCTGGATGCTGGCAGTGAAACAGGTCCAGTCCTCAGCGAGGCCCGGGGACAGCACCCCAGCTGGGCCGCAAGGGGAGGGCAGGAGGGGCAGCCCCAGCCTGGGGGTGGAGAGCACCCAGGAGCGCCTGGGGGACCGTGAGATCGGAGCCCCTCGGTGTCTCAGGGTCAGTCCCAGACTCCATCTTGTGTCCGCCCCTCCCCCGGCCAGCTGGACCCCAGGGCCTCCTAGTATCCCAGCCAGGCTTTCGGGGCCCTGAGAGCAGAAGGGCCAGAAGGCAGATACAGACCAGTTACCCAGCAGGGAGGCCGGGCCTGGGGACGGCCCCATTTTGCCCCAGCCACCGCTCCCCATGGAAAGGTGCATTCACGCCATCGCCCGTTCCCCACTTCACAGATGGGAAAACGGAGACCAGCATCTGCTGTCACAGGGCTGGGACTCTCGCTTCACGGCCGTCAAAGGTGCAGGCTGCCCTTGAAGAAAGTCCTGTCCATGAAGGGGTGCAGGGGGCCCACAGGGTCTTACTCACACCATTGTCCGGGCCATGCTGCCCGCCCCCCACCCCACACTCCCCAGCAGGCTGTGGTGCATTCAGTTCCCTGATGGAGAAAACCACCCTCCTGCCCCTTTCATGACCACCTCCCATTCTGCCTCCTCCAGGAAGCCTCCCCTGATGCCCCCATGGTCAGGCACCTCCTCTGAGCTCCCAGGTTGGCTGAGGGCTGCCCTGTGTGTTTGCTTGTCCATCAGGCCCTCAAGGGCAGGATCTTGACTCAACATTTGCCAGGCTGGGGCCTCAGTAACGTGATGAGGGGCTATAGGAGGAGACGGCACCCAAGGTTATGGGCGAATTAAACTTGGGGCTGTCAGTGGGCCCCGGGCTGCCGGCCTCCTTTGCCGGGAACACACCCATGGCTGGTCCGGCCCGAGGCTTACGGTTCACTGGCATCCTCACCGCCAGCCCTGCAGCTGCTGCCTCTATGAGGAGGGCCTCACCCGTGGAGGCAAGAGCAGGTCATTCTTCTACTTAAGGGGAGCTGGGTACCCACTCTATGCCAGGGGCTTTCCCATGCCAAGTTCACGATGACCTGCTGGGCAGATGGTATGGCCCAGGGTGAGAAGAATGTCACAGAGGCTCAGCAAACATCCACCCAAGGCCAGCGAGCACCACACAGTAGGCAAATCTCCGGTCCCTCGCTCAGAGCCCATTATCTCATGCTTTACACACAATGCTAGCAAGCTCAGCTTACTGTACTCCCGGCCCAGAGCAGAAAAGCAAAGTGAGGAACTGGAAGACAGTGTTTTGCAAAAGGTAAACACAGACAGGGAGTGAAAAGAGAGCAAAGATTTTTCCCCCACACCCCCACCAGAAAAAAGGGGGGGAAATAATAATTCCTTTAATACTTAAAAGGCACCTTTTTTTTTAATGTTTTATTTATTTTTGATACAGACAGAGACAGAGTATGAGAGGGGGAGGGTCAGAGAGAGAAGGAGACACAGAACCGGAAGCAGGCGCCAGGCTCTGAGCTGTCAGCACAGAGCCTGACGCGGGGCTCGAACCCACGAACGTGAGATCTGACCTGAGCCGAAGCCGGAGGCTTAACCGACTGAGCCACCCAGGTGCCCCTATCACCTTTTAAAAGTAAAGGAGAAGTGGGGCACCTGGTGGCTCAGTCGGTGAAGCGTCTGACTTCGGCTCAGGTTGTGATCTCACAGTCCATGAGTTCAAGACTTGCGTCAGGCTCTGTGCTAACAGCTCAGAGTCTGGAGCCTGCTTCAGAGTCTATGTCTCCCTCTCTCTCTCTCTGCCCCTCCCCCACTCACACTAGGTCTCTCTCTTCCTCAAAAATGAATAAATATTTTAAAAAATTTAAAGTGAGGGAGAAGTAAAGACTTTGTCTGACAGAGGTGCCTGGGTGGCTCAGTCAGTCGAGCGTCCGGCTTCGGCTCAGGTCATGATGTCACAGTTGTGGGTTCAAGCCCCACATCAGGCTCTGTGCTGACAGCTCAGAGCCTGGAGCCTGTTTCAGATTCTGTGTCTCCCTTTCTCTCTGACCTTCCCCTGTTCATGCTGTCTCTCTCTCTCTTTCTCAAAAATAAGTTTAAAATTAAAAAAAATAACTTTCTCTGACAAACGAAACTTGAAGATTTGTCATCAGGAGATCTTCCTTACCAAAAAAGTTATAAGAAGTTCTTCTGGGAGAAGAAAGATGATGTAGGTCAGAAATACAGACCAGGAAGGGAAGGAGGGGGGTGGGTGGGTGGGAGAGAGGAAGGAGGGAAAGGAAGAGAGATCTTAAAAAAATTAAAATTAGGGGCACCTGGTGGCTCAGTCAGTTGAGTTTCCAACTTCAGCTCAGGTCAAGATCTCCCGGTTCGTGAGTTCGAGCCCCGCGTTGGGCTCTGCTGACAGCTCAGAGCCGGGAGCCTCTCCTCTGTTGCTCTCTCTCTGCCCCTCCCCTGCTCATGCTCTGTCTCTGTCTCTCTCTATCTCTCAAAAATAAATAAACATTTTTAAAAAATCTTTAAACATCAGAGGTCTAACTGCACCAATAAAAAGACAGGGACTGTCAGAGTCAATGGGAAAACAACAGGCAGCCACGTGTGGTCTACCAGACAGCACTGAACTTCAGGACCCCAGCCTGCCCACGAGGCCAGCTGTCTTCTGCACACTCCTTCCTGGTCAACTAAAGGAACCGAACCTCAAAGGAACACCGGCCACCGCTGGTCTCCGGATGCTGACCATCTCTAACCAACACAGTGCAAACCCCACCCCTTGTGAATTAGAGAAAGATGTTCATAATAAATTCAGTAAGATAAAAATTGTGTTATACAAACAATACTCAAGAAGCACATTAGGGGGTCGCCTGGGTGGCTCAGTCGGTTAAGCCTCCGACTTCGGCTCAGGTCAGATCTCACGTTCGTGGGTTCGAGTCCTGCATCAGGCTCTGTGCTGACAGCTAGCTCAGAGCCTGGAGCCTGCTTCCAGTTCTGTGTCTCCTTCTCTCTCTGCCCCTCCCCCTCACATGCTCTGTCTCTCTCTCTCTATAAAAATAAATAAGACATTTAAAAAAATTAAAAGAAAAAAAGAAGCACATTAGGAAATGATTGGGCCCAAAAGAACACAAAAAGCCATACTGATGAGCCTAAATTAAAATCACAAGAAAGACCAAGCCCTTGCCAATAAGGTGGAGAAGTGAGCCGAGCAGGAATCCTCTCCCTGTGCTCCTGGGAGTTTCACGAGCAGGACTCAGCCCTGCTTCCCATCCCCCGCCCCCCACCCCCCCCACCCCCACCCCCACCAGCATCTCCTGGAGCAACGGAAGGTAAGTCTGTGCACAGCTTCTTTGAAAGGCTTAGAAGACTCATCCACATCAAGGGCTCCTTTCCACGTGAAAAAGCCGACAATACTTACTTAGTATTTCTACTTGGACACTCTGACATGGAGGGGGGAGGGGGCAGGGCACGAAGGGGAAGGGCCAATGGTAAACCCAATTCCTTAAAAACGTAACAATCACCAAAGAACTTAATCCTTCTCCACATGTGTAACCAGACTCCCTTTGCCCCCCAGCTCTGTTCCTTACATGCGTCTCTTTTCCAGCCATGATATTACCGCCCAGGGGGTGTGCGGAGGGGAGGCAGTCGGGGTTTTACTGGTTTCTGGCGGCGATGGAAGTCCGGGGACTGTAATCCGCATCGATGGCGCGTCCTCCTGGGCCCGGGCACCTCCGGACGCGGCTCCCCGTGTGCTCAGCCAACCCCCACCCGTTTCCCTCCACTTCCCAGATCCCCTCACGGGGGTGGGGGTCGTGCACCCAGCCCTGGCCAGTGGTGTGCCGGCGGCAGGGACTTGGGTCCCCACAGGGCTGGGGCACGGGAGAGCCCGAGTGACTCCTGGGGGCGGAGACCTTCGAAGCCACGGGTTGAGATGACGGTGTGACCAAAGGGGAGCGTGGGAGCCTGAAATCCACCCCTGGAGGGGAGCCCAGGGGACCTGCCCCAGAGCGCCTGTGACCCAGAACTGCCCCGTCGGGGCTCCAGCAGCACCTCGCCAAACCTAGCTGATCCTGGAACCCTTCCCCCTTTCCCACCGGTCCATCTCCTTTTGCTTTTTTTATGTTTATTTGTTTGTTCTGGGAGAGACAGAGACAGCGCCCGTGGGGGAGGGACAGAGAGAGATGGGGAGAGAGAGAACCCCAAGCAGGCTCTGCGCTGTCAGCACAGAACCTGATTCAGGGCCCGAACTCACAACCGTGAAATCATGACCTGAGCCGAAACAGAGTCGGAGGCTTAACCGACTGAGCCCCCGGGGCCCCCACCTGTCCGTCTTCAACATTCAGCCTGGGCGTTCCCTCCTGGGACAGCCGGTGCTGATCACTCCCCACCCTCGGGCGGTGGGGGCGTCCCCTGCATGCCCCCGGCCCCCCAGCTTCCCCTCCTCAGAGCCCCGATCACGCTGTTGATGTGTCCGCCCTCCAGACCAGGCTCCGTGTTCGCCGGCCTCTGTGACCGCCACCTCCTGAGCCTGGCTGGCCCTGTCCCTGAGCGAGGGCAGTGGGGCGCGTGCCTACGACATGGGACGTTCACATGCACGCGCAGGAAGCACCGCAGTGCCCTCCTTCATGCACACGGACACCAGCAGACGCTGCAGTGGCCCGGGGACAGAGAGATCATGACCCAGATCGTGACCCTCCCCTCCAAGTGCCGCGGGGACTGAGAAACGGTGAGAAACAGTGCATGTGCGGAAAATGTCACCGTGAATGAACAGCTCCATCAACATTCACGGAAGGGCTTGGACTCCCAGCAGGCATCTCTAACCCCGTAGCCTGGTCTGTTTAACCCCAGGTAACCACGAGAACCTTTAACCGCCCTGGGAAATCCTACTTCTGCCTCCCAGGGGTCCGATCCTCCTCCAGGGGCACGATCCGGGGAGCACCGGAGGGACCTGTTAGAAGTGCTCAGTGCCCGCAGAGGGCCAGCCCCTTAACCCTCTCAAGCTCCCCACAGGGAGGGCTCGGTTTCCATACCTTGTACTGGAAAGGACGGAGGCACAGAGAGCCCAAGCCACCGCCCGCGCTCACAGCCAGAGACAGCCCTGTCACCACCTGCTGCGCAGTTACCCCGAAGTTTTCCTTTTCGTTCCTGCTTTTCTCATTTTGATGGTGATTCGTACTAGTCAAGAGCCAAGCGAAGGCAAAGAATTTAGATTTCCAAGGAATAGCCGACCTGGGAAAAGGCCGACCACTAAGGTCCCCTCCCCCTCCACTCTGGCCAGCCGACAGTAAGCCCCGTGCCAGCGGGTCTGACTGCCCAGAAAGCTCTCGCGGGGGCGGGGGGGGGGGGGAGGGCAGGCAGAGATCCGACCACAGCGCCTGGCATCAGCTAATCTTCCACCAGTTACACGGAGTTTTATACTGAACCTCAGCAAGTTCATGGAATTCAATCAACTACCCCATTTTACAGGTGAGGAAACTGAGGCTCCAGGCAATGATGTGAGGAACCAAGATCCCACTGGCCTCCAAAGGCTGCCTGGTCCAGTCCTCCTCTGCTCCAGGATTCAGGTTCCCCCTGGGGGCCCCCCTGTCCGGGTTTCCCTGGGACTGGACATGTTTCTCCGTGTTTTCAGGCCAGGGAGCTGCCTGGTCACCTGGCTTTCCTTACTTCCTGCCCTAGCAGACAGCCGTGTGCAGCCTCCACGTCACTGGACCCATGCCCGCCAGGCCCTGGGGTGTCCGTGCCTCCTGGCCAGGGCTCACCCAGGTCAGCTGAAAGGAGGAGGCTGAGAGAAGGCGTGTAGCCCTCACAGGGGCCAGGTCAGATGTAGGCTGCCCTTCCTGCTTGGAGACAGCACAGGCCACCAGTCCCGAGGGACCCTGGGGATCCGGGAACTAGGTGAGGCTTGAAGACTCAAGGGACTCCTGGGCAGCTCAGTCGGTTAAGCGTGAGACTTCGGCTCAGGTCATGAGCTCCCGGTTTGTGAGTTCGAGCCCCGCATCAGCCTGGCGGCTGTCAGCACAGAGCTGGCTTCGGATCCTCTGTGCCCCGTCTGCACCTCCCCTGCTGGTTCTCTCCCCTTCTCTCTCTTCCTGTCTCTGAGGAAATGAACCCAGAGGGGGCCCAAATGTGCCATCCTGCACTACAGAGGCCACGGAGCCAGAAACGACATTTCCTAGACGCAGAGCTGGGTCCTACAGGTAACCCTGGATACGCCATCCATTCATTCATTCATCCGGTTCATTCACTCATTCATTCATCCGGTTCATTCACTCATTCATTCAGTTCATTCACTCATTCATTCGCACAAGATTTGACCCCAGGATCGACAGGGACCCAGGCGGTGCTGCAGGGTGCCCGTTTGTTGGTGTGAGCCTGGCAGACGAGGGGGTGCCCTGGTGCTTCTGGGGTGCGGCCATCCACCCTGCTCTGGCACAAAGGCTTCTGACCTCCCATCTCCCCGCAGTGCAGCTCTGGGGTCAAGCCTGAGGCCCCCCGGCCCCCCGCCTCCCTGTATTACACCCTTCTGTGTGCAGTAGGCCCACGGATGAACGCAGGTGGAGACCAGGGGACCCCAGAAACCTGTGTCAAAATTAAAGAGGGACACAAAGAACAAGTTTAAGTTGTTTAAAGTGTAAACCAAACTTTACGCTCTAAACAGAAGAAAGCCTAACACTGTTCACACTCACTACAAACAGAGCCCAGTCACACCTGTGTTCCCCGGGCGGACTGTCACGTTCTAGAACCTCGGAGCAGCAGGGAAGCGGGGTTCTCGCAGGCCAGCACGATGTCAGGCTGAGTCAGAAGCAAGTCCTTCCCCTGTGAGCTGTGTGTCCCTGGGCAGGTGACTTGTCCTCTCTGAGCTTGTCTCTGTGCCCAGGAAAGTGCGGAAAACACTAACACCTACACCTCGGGAGGCTGGGCTGTTGTCAATACAGTGTGCATTAACTCATTAATAATTTGATTATTAATTGATATTATTAATATGAATGACTATAATGATTAATTCGTAAGTATGATGCATTCGCTGTTAAGAATGTGGAGATGACAGATAAAGATGAGATTAAAAATCACTTATTTCTCCATCCCTCTGGTAATATCAGGGATAAGTGATTATTAACCATTAATCATTTCATTAATGTTAATAATTAACAATTAATACTGAGGAACACACACGTGCGCGCTCACGCACATACACACACACCAACAGCTCTACTCGCCTCTGGACGTATCTGAGGCCGGGGCCCCACAGACCCCAACTTTAGCTTGTTTTCGGGGTTCCACAAGTTCCACATGGGCTTCAAGATGAGATTTCATTCATTAAAAGGGTTTCACCCCAGGGGCGCCTGGGTGGCTCAGTCAGTTAAGCATCTGACTCTTGGTTTCTACTCAGGTCATGGTCTCCTGGTTCATGGGTTCAAGCCCCCCAATGGGTTCTGTGCTGCCAGTGTGGAGCCTGCTTGGGATTCTCCCTTTCTCCCTCTCTCTCTGCCCCTCCCCTGCTCATGTGCGTGCTCTCTCAAAATAAATAAACTTTAAAAAAATGGGTTCTACCCCAGCTAAAAATAAAAATTTGAAAATCAATGTCAGAAGAACATTTCAATGAGACTGAAAAGTGTTCCTGATCCGTACTATGGGTTAAATTCTGTCCCCTCCTGAAAAAAATTCATATATTAAAGTCTTACCCCAGTATCTCAGAACGTGACCTCATTTGGAGATAAGGACTTTACCAACACAGGTTAACATAAGGTCATTAGGGTGGCCCAAATCTAAAATGGCTGGTGTGCTGATGAAAAGGAAGAATCTGGAGACAGGGAGGAAGGAGAATGGCATGGGAAGATGCACGCAGAGGGGGGCTCAGTCCGTTGAGCACCCGACTTCGGCTCAGGTCATGATCTTGCAGTTTGTGATTTCAGGCCCCATGTCAGGCTCTGTGCCGACTGCTAGCTCAGAGCCTGGAGCCTGCTTCCGATTCTGTGTCTCCCTCTCTCTCTGTTCCTCCCCTACGCACGCTCTGTCTCTCTCTCTCTCAAAAATAAATAGAGATTTTTTTTTAAATTAAAAAAAACAGGATAAAGGACAAAAACCTCATCGTGATCTTATCAATAGATGGGGGGGGGAAGGCATATGATGAAATCTAATGATAAAATCTATCACCCTGTCAGGATGGAAACAGTCAACAAACAGGATCAGAAGGAAACTCCCTCAGGGCACCTGGGGGGCTCAGTGGGTTGAGCGTCCGGCTTCCGCTCAGGTCATGGTCTCGTGGTTCATGGGCTCAAGCCCCACGTCAGGCTCTGTGCTGACAGCTCAGAGCCTGGAGCCTGCTTTGGATTCTGTGTCTCCCTCTCTCTCTGCCCCTCCCTTGCTCACTCTCTCTCTCTCTTTCTCTCTCTCAAAAATGAATAAAAATTTTAAAAAATTAAAAAAAAAAAGGAAGCCTCCTCAGCCCAGTAAAGGACACTACGGAACACCCACGGCCAACATCATACTCAACGCTGAAGCCTGAAGGCTTCCCCTCTAAGAGCAGGAACGAGGCAACTTGCACTGCAGATTTATCCAGAAAACTTAGGCAAGAAAAAAATAATAATAAAAGGTATCCAGAATAGAAAGGAAAAAGTAAGAAAACAATCTATTTGCGGCTCACGGGGTCTTATGTATAGAAAACCCTAAGGAATCAACCAAAAAACCCCAAACTATTAGAACTGATAGGTAAATTCAGCAAGGTGGCAGGATACAAGATTAGTATACAAAAATTAGTTGTATTTCTACATCAACAATGGAAAAACTAGACTAGGAAAATACCCAGAGGGAGTCCAGACGGCACTGATGGGGGGTGCACAGACATTGGTATTTTTCCAAAACAGACACAGTGATTCAAAGTGACTCCAACACGCAAGGGCCAGGGTTCAGGGTCAAGAAAATCTGGTGTTAACGGTCAGCAGCGTGACGTTTCTCCAGTGTCTCCTCCCACTCCACCCCTGCCTGAAAGACACAGCCTATCCCAGGCTCTGCCTCCTTCCAGACACAACCCCACCGTTCACGTAGGGAGGCCAGCCACGTCATCCTCAAATCTGACATACCTTAACGTGGAAAAACTTACTAAACAAATGTGTGCACTACTGCTCTTCATTATTTGTTTTTAAGCATCGCCCTAAATAGTGGCCTCAAGAACACAAATTCAGATCAGTTTGGTTGAGGATGCAAAACCAGGAATCAGAAAGCTCCAGTTCAAGTCTTAGCTTTGGAGTTCTCATATCTTTCCCAATATCCGATGAAATGGAAATCACTATGGACCCCAGTTCACTAGCTAAGGAACTGAGGCTCAGAGAGGTTGAGTGACTTGAGCAAGGTCACACAGCTCACTCCACGGACCCAGGAGGCCGCCCTGCACATGAAATCCCAATAACCATGAAGTGAATGAGCTTCGATTACTAGGTACCCTTTTCCCTGGAGCCAACTTCAATTAGAAAGTTTAATCAATGGAGACAACACTGGGCACTGTCACGCTCAGGTCAGACAGCACCGCGGCTAACGGGTGGGGGAGGAATTAAATCCCACCGGGCTGGGCGGGCTGCGTGCATTGTCTCCTTTGCCTTCCATCTCCCCCATTCCCCCACCCAGGACACCACCCCCAGGGCACAGCCAGTAGGTAAGGGAGCAGGACTGGAACGCGGGTCCGGGTTCCTGCCAACCCGGGGATGACAGAGGACACGACACCAGAAACTTCTCTGCCTCCTTCAAGTAAATGGCAAAATCGGAAAAGCCCAACTCTTAACACCCAATACTTGCAGGGCCCTTAAGTCATTTAAGAGGGCTAACCCAAAGTTTGTATTTAAAAGTGCACGTCAGTAAATAACAAAGAAACACCAACTGGCCGTCCCACAGAGCACGTGCTTGGGCCGACCACAGAAGCACCAGCGCCAGGGCAACACCCTGGTGCATTAGCAGCGAAGGCAGGCTGGGCTTCCAGGTCCTGCTGGCCCCACCGTCTTCCACGTGGTCTTCTAGGGCACCCCGTCACGTCGCTCCTCTGCCTCAATGGCTTCAGGTGGCCCCCCAGCTCGGGGTCCAGCCCAAGCCCACCAGCCAGGTCAACAGCACTCTGCCCATCTGCCTGCTCCTCCTCCAAGGCTCCCCCACACCACCCCCCGTTCAGCTCTCCGCATGCTCACCCCCCCACCCAGTGCCTCCCTCCGCCAGAGGGTCTGGGTGCCGTGTGGATACTCTCCTCAGCTCACCAGCCTCCCCAGGGGCTTCTGTAATCAGCATCAGGGCACCCAGGGCTCCCGTGCTCCCCTCTGACCTGGCCACCCCGGTCACCTGGGCAGGCATCACCTTCTGACTTGTTCCCGTCCGATCACTCATTCATTCAGCAAGGATCCACTGAGCCTTCGCTCTGCTGGACACGGAGACGGGCGTCCCTGCCACCCACCCAGAGCTTACCTCCTCTGACCACTCAGTCCTTAGAAGCAAGAACCCGATCTGGTCAACTCCGTGCTTGGACCTCCCCCAGAGCCTGGTCCCAGGCAGGTGCCCAGAGAATAGTGAGGGACCAATGAAGATTGGGCATGGTCTCCATGGCAGGACAGCTCTCTGGCAAAGCAGTGGGTTGGTGACATGCTGCGTTTTTGCATTTGTTTCTTTCTAAACAAATGAGGATTTCAAGCCCCAGCTTCTGGACTCCAGGAAATGCATGCAAACATCCTTTTCTCCCTGACTCCTCTCAGTAACCCGGACACCAATCGGGCTCCATGGAGGGCGGGTCTGCCTTTTCAAGATGGCGGAGCCAATGTCTCCCCCTCTTGCACCCAGCGCCCTTGGCCAGCACTTCCAGGGGGCCAAGCAAATACACACTTCCATTTCTCATGTGTTTTAGGTTTGCAGGAGCCAGGGGGAGTTCCGAGAGGCTACACAGCTGGCCCGAGAACACACGCCCAGGAAACAGAAACAGAAGGCTGGGGACTTTGCACCCTGGCTGGATTTTATCCACTGTCCTGGGGCTGGAGGGCTGGACAGGACGGACAGCGTGAGGCTCACGTTTATGGAGCAAAAAGCCTTTGTAAAGGAACGAGGGTCCAAGTGTCTCCCTTCCTCCCAGCTGCCCGGGACGTGTCACGGCTTTAAAGCAGCACATGACAAGTGTCCACCAAGGCGGGGACCCACTCATGAGTCCGGAACCTGCCACGGTGGCCACAGGGCCAGTCTGAGGAGAAGAGACCCGGCTGAGCGGGAAATGGCCCTGCAGGTCTGCTCCTCGTAAGTCCTGGTCCTCACGAAAAATAAAATAAAAGAAAATGCTAACCCAAGAAAAATTCGAGGGGTTCAGAAAACAAAAGTAATTTATAGCCACCCCCCCGTCCACACACACAACACACACACACACACACACACACACACACACACACACACACCAATTTCACAGCCCTTCTTCCGAGAAGGAAACGGCCAGCAGTGAGCGGGCACTCCGGCCCGGCCCGGCTCCGTGCAGGACATCACACTTGACCCTGAGGCCACACTTTACAGACGGGAAGGCAGGGTTCCATGAAATCAGGGGTCAGGGCCCAAGGCCGCCCTGGTAAGAAGCACTGAGGCCAGGAGCTGAAACCAGGCCTGATTCAGAATCCCAGCGTGTCCCCAGGTGGAAGGAAGAAGGTTCATGTCTTCTCTCTTCCAAAGATGAGAAAATGGGGCAAGAAAACCCAAATTTAACTGCCTTAAATTCAATATTTATATCTGCTCACACAGTCCCAATTCTATCAAGTGCTCTGGAGTCCTCGTCTCCCATCCGGGCTGTAAGCTCCATGGGGGTGGGGGGTGGCGCCTCCCCACCGGCACCGCGGGCCCTTCCGACCAGGGCTCAAAAGCCGGCCTCAGCGCACAGCCCAGCCCTCCCTCCTGAAGCCCGTCCCCCTCACTCCCTGCCCGCATCCCTGGCCTGCCCGCCTCTCTGCACCTCTGCCTGCCCACGGCACCGCTCTCCTTCCCAAGTCTCCACCCACCCAAACCCCAGATCCCCCAAGGCCAACGTCACATTCATTCTCTCAACAGACATGCTCCAAGCTCTTGGAGCTCCAAGGCCAGCTCTGGGAGGAAAGGCGCCGAGACCGAGACCGGTACAGGCCGGCACCCCTGCTTTCCAGCAGCACAGAACATTCTACCGGGCCAGAGACACAGAGCGATGGGCGCAGCTCCCGGTCTGAGCTCTGTGCCTTTGAACTTGATGCTGTTATTATCCGCGTCCCCCTCACCCCCGTTTCAGAGAAGCGGACAATGGGACCCACCCAAGATCACCAACAGGGAAGTGGCACCGCCCCCTCAGAGATCCATCTGCCTGAACCCTTCTCTCCTGTGCCGTGAACTTCAAGGGCAGTGTCTACAGCTCATCCACCTCTGTCCCCAGGGCCTGACGCAGCACGGACACAGCCCTGCTTGCTCAACACAGTGGCTTCAGCATCCAGGAATAGACCCACGGTTCTGCTCCCGGCTCTGACGTCGCCTTCCCGCCCCCTGCGGCCTCCCGATCTTGACGAATGGCCCTCCGAGTGCCAGGGCCTCCCTCAGCATCTGTCCGGCCTCCTCCCTGAAAGCCGCAGCCTCCAGCTGGGCCCCACAACATTGCCTGATGTCTGCTGTAGGGAGCAAAATCCTTAAAAAATAAAAAAAAAAAAAAAGCGCCTTTGCAAACACGGGTCTCTAAAATCAGTTTCCTAAGACCAGGACAGGAGGAGGCGGCCACAGAGGCCACAGAGGCCACGGAGGCCACGGAGGCCACGGAGGCCACAGAGACCACGCCCACACCTGGGCCTCAGGCTCCTCCTTCCCAGCAAGACTCACACACAGTGGCCCCCAACTAAAGACCCCGTCTCTGCTCTGGAGCTGGTGAGTGAGCTCGGGCACCATCCGTCCTTAACGTGGGACCCCTACCCGACACACCTGTGTCCTGGTGTCGCCCCGAGAAGTGGCCGAAGCCACGGACGTAAGACCGGCTCGCCCAGTGCTGGCACAGGGCACACTGTGACCAAACATTGGCCCTGTCAGTAGGATGACTTGGTAACCACTGCAGGTCCCCACCAGGGCGCCTGGCACTGGACCCACTGAGGCAGAGAAGGAGGGAGGGAGGCCCAGAACCAGCCAGGAATACAACAGCCTCACCAACAGAAAGTCCCTCAATGGGAGCCAAAAAGCCAGGCGTCTGTGAATCCTGGCCAGGGCACCCCGCGGCGGTGCTGGTGAGCTGTCCTGAGCCACCCAGGCCTCCGGGGGGAACCCGGGAGATCGAAGCCCAAAGCCCCCATCCCTGCGCCCTCCATGCGCAACTGCCCACCTGCTGAGAAGCAAGACAAGCCCTGGCCCCGGAGGAGGGGTGTCAGCCCTCATGACACTAGAAGTGTCTAAAAGAGAAAAATGGAACATTTGAAGCTGCTATTTGAGAGCATATAGAGGACTCTTTAACCCCCAAATGTAAACTCGGCTTCTCTGGGCTTGAAACTTAGAGAACTTCCCTCCTGGGGCACCTGGGGGTACCCAGTCAGTTGAGTGTCTGATTTTGGCTCAGGTCATGATTTCATAGCTCATGAGTTCGAGCCCCGCGTGAGGCTCTGTGCTGACAGCCCGAAGCCTGGAGCCTGCTTTTGATTCTGTGTCTCCCTCTCCCTCTGACCCTCCCCCGCTCATGCTCTCTCTCAGTCTCTCAAAAATAAATAAACATTAAAAAAAGAATGAGAAGTTCCCTCCTGCAGAGCTCCTTACAGAAGCAGGCAGCCCGCGGCAACGTGAGCAGACCCACTACACCCGCCTGCCCACCCCAGGGCAGCCTGTCTTCCGCCATAGCCACAGCCACGCCCATCCACCACGGCCACCTCCCTTGACGCTGGGCCCCGCCCCGCCACCCAGCCCCGGGCACAACACTGCGCGGCTCCCGCCTCTCTGGGCCCCGGATTTGCCTTTTGAAAAGTGGGGAGCGTTTGGCCCAGACAGGGTCTCCACCCCTCAGTCACGCAGGTGCAGCCGCTGTGGCTTCTGCCTAAAACACATGCGCTACGTATTTACTTTTTCAGAATCAACTTCACTGCGGAGTCGTTTCTACTTGGAGTTACAAGTCAGAGTCCCAGCCACGGGGATCCAGAACATGAGGGGGAACCGAAGGAACGTTCCTTGACGCCCCTCTGCGACTCACCTTCATCTGCTGAATAGTTTTCTTTACGATGAAAGACATACATACAACACGGGCGGACCTGGAGGGTACTGTGCTGAGCGAACTAACTCGGGCAGAGAAAGATAGATATGGAATTTGAGAAACTCGACAGATGAGCACAGGGGAAGGGAAGGAAAAATAGGATAAAATCAGAGAGGGAGGCAAACCATAAGGGACTCCTAAATCCAAGAGTCAGCTGAGGGCTGCTGGAGGGGAGGGGGGGTGGACTACATGGAGGAGGGCACCTTTCGGGATGTGCGTGGTGTGTTATATGGAAGAGACGAATCACTGGCTCCTTGAACCAAAGCTACACTGTATGTGGGCTAACTTGAATTTAAATAAATACATTTTTTAAAAGTATATACTATTTCAGTGTTATTCAAAGTGAGTGCACATACGCCCACACATACACACACACACACACACACACACAGAGTTAATGTGCTATATTTTCTCTAATACACACTGAAACACTATTAAAATAAAACACATCCATCCACGTGCCGGCTAAAGCCTTGTCCGGAATCACCGAGCCACACCCCTCCCCCCCCAATAGGAAAACGACCACTCCCTGAGGCCCCCACCAGCTCCGGAAGTCTGGATTCCAGCCCTGGTCCCAGTCTAGCCTGATGTCTGCATACAGCAGGGGCTTACTGGTTGCTGAGCCACAGGGATGATTCCAGGCCCATCTTTCCAGCCCCCACCTCCTGAGACCCGCCGCACCTGACAGGAGGCAGCCAGCTTCTGCTCGGCAGGGCTGATGGGTACCGCACGCCCACGCGGAGGCCGAGGAAAGAGCAAGCCAGGTGGGCGCGGAAGAGGACCGGGGCGGGGGGCGGGGCCCGAAAGCACAGAGGCCGCATTCCGGAGAGCCGCATCTTCGCCCGCCAAGTTATTTTAATTCCCGTCAAACCTTTTGCGAGAAAAGCCTTCTGAGATGTCGCATTTGGTCTCCCAGAAGGGATTTACCACAAAGCGTGTACAGAAAGACTGGTCGCCTTCCAAGTCCCGGTTCCAAGGCAGAGCTAAATAATGAAGGGAAGCCTTCTGCGCCCTTACCAATTAGGCAAAGAAATGTGTCAGATGTCTACGGTCCTTTAAAAAGATAGGAAATGAGCGGGGGCGCATTGGAGCCTAGAAAGAGCCACAGCTGAAGACGTAAGACACGAGGAAATTCAGGGCAACTGTCAGGAGCCCGATGATGCTGGGCCCCCCCTGCAGCCCACGGCCACCCTCATTACCAGCCCCACCCCAACACCCCACACCCAGCCGCAACCACTGTCACCACCCGAACCCACCACTGCACCTGCGCTCGCGCCGGCTCATCAGCCGGGACAGCCCTCCCTCCCTCCTCCACCTGGAAAACTTCTATTCATCCCTCAGAACCTGAGGAGCATTGATCACCTCCCACAAGACTCTTAGCACAGAGCAGCACAGAGCACTCGGAGGCTGGGGGTAGTATTAGATAAGGCTGAAACCAAGTTCTACGGGGCTTTCCTTCCTTCCTCCGTGCGTCAAGGGGTTTACGGTCTGCACCCAGCCAGCAGGATGTCAGGGAGGAGATGTGAACAGAGGAGCACGTCCAGACCAACATGGTAGAAAGATGTTTCCAGGGGCAGTGTGGGCAATAGGCTGAGCTTGAATGTGTGACGCGAGGTCCATTGTCCAGCATCAGCTCGTACACGTGTGGCTGTGCACGTCCAGGGCTCCCGTCCACAGAGCCGCTGCTGCACCCACACTCTGAATGCGGGCACCGTGCGGAGCAAAGGGTGCTCCCTGCTCCACCTGCCACGCACCATCAGGAGCCACCGTGGCCACGGCATGCACAGCTTGGTCCACCAGCGTGGTTTGTTTACTCCTTACGGTGGCCCTAAAGAGTCTGTACTATGATGGTCCCATGTTAGGGATAAGAAAATACGGTGTCAAGGCAAAGAGCTTGCTCAAAAGTACCCTGCTGATAAGTGGGAAATCAACCCAGGTGGTCAGGCTCCAGGGCCCGATACGGCAGTGGGGAGAACCACAGCGAACTCCTACCTCATCCTTAAAAACTCAGCCCAAGTATCCATGCCCCGTTGACCCTAAAAAAACCATGGAGGAGGTATGCAAGTAGTATTCAGCGACAGGGACAGTCATGGGCGTGTCCTTTGCAATAGGAAGATTTAAAAAAATAAACTAAGTATTTGCTAAATCCCCAACAACTAAATGTCCTCTAGAACATTCATACGATGGGATGCTATGAAGTCATTAACACTGAAGCTCTGTTTGTCACATTTTGGTTCGAAGTCCTCCAGCCGGGGCCCTCCTGGCGAGCTTGTGAAAATGCAGATCCCGGAGTCTCCTCCTAGACCAAATAAACAGCAAAACCTGGAAACGGCCTGGCCATCAGATCATAAATATTTTGCGCATGAAATTTTCTGCACGGCACTGTTTGAGAATTGCAGCGGAGATGCATTATTTATTGCCCTGGGACGGAGTGAGCTCGGGGAGAAGTTCTGCTCACCGTGGCGCCCTCAGCACCCAGAACAGTGCCTGGCACGTAGCAGGTGCTGGAAAGATTGGTGAACGAACCCGGCCAATCAGCAGACATCCGACCCCGATCTGTTTAGCATATCGACATTCCTGAGCGGTCTGTGTGCTTTGGAGGAGCAGGGGCTGTGAGCACCCTTTCGCCCCTCTGTGCCCACGGGAGACCAGGCCCTTGGCCGTGGTCCGTCAGCAAGCACACGAGGGGCCGCTGCTGTGCTGCATCTGTCCTGCGGTGCGTGTTTATTTCCTGTTTAACGTCTCTGAAATTAGCATGTTTCTTACAGCCCGACTCTCTCTGCTGCTTTCCCCCCTTTCTTTAGTGGTATAAAAATAATGCCACATCTCTCCGCTGGTGGCACTTTAGATTTAATGGAACACGGTAACTAACGGAGTCCACGAGTCTGATTTAAAACACTAAAGTCGGATGCCGACACAGCTAACAGATTGTCATGCGCTCCCTTTCTCATGATTTGCAAAAATTAATCCCACGCCATCTGCTCTAAGCTTTTGGCTTCGGCCGCCAGTGCTCCCGGCCATCCAACACTTAGCTCCTGAGGTACAAATCCAAGGTCTGATGCAAATGGCGAGCGGCCGGTCTTCCCCCGACACTTCTGACGGCCTCGGCTGGAGGGTTTTTCAACATCTTCCTTGGGGGCGCAGGGTGGGCCAGAGGCCGGCGCGGGGCCAGAACCGGGGTACGTCCAACCCCAGGGCCCCTGGGTGCTCCGAGGGGCATGTGGTCTGTCCACAGCAGCGGTTGCTCCGCTGTGACTTCCCACTAGGAAGCGAGCCGACCGCCCCGGGCAAGTCACTCCCATCTGCAAATGGGGGCGAGGGATGGGAGTCTGGCCCCCAACCCAGGGTTGTTCTGAGAACCAAATGAGAGTCATCTGGAAATTCTCCCAAAGCAGCCACGTCCATACAGGGCAATTTGGGACGTCCAGGAAGCTGCAGTGTGTAGACAGAGAGATCCTCAGACTTCCCGACGAAACTCAGCACAGACTTTCCATGAGGACACCTTACCTCTTTGACAACCTATTCTGTCCTGACCTTTGCATGAGCCAGTGGTGTAGGCAGTGAGGAGACGGGTCGTGAACCCGAACCCCAGCCCGGCCACCGTCCCCCCGCGCTCCCTGAGCCTTGGCCTCCTTGTGGGTAAACCGGACGGAGCTGGCCACGCCCACGTGTCCCGGGCAGTAGACGTGCCGTCTGTCCGGCGCAGGGCAGAGCCTGCACGGAGGGGGCGGGAGCTATTCCCAGCGATGTCGGTCTTCGCTGACCCCAGTGGCGCCAGGCTGGCTCGGCGCTCCTGCTAAAGGTCGTGTCATTGCCCCCAGGCAGCAAAGCTAACCCCGCTCGCCCAGCTTGGGAAGGTTCTCCGGGCCGCACTCTGGGGCTCCAGCGATAGAGCAGTCAGCACAGCAAGGCGGGGCCCCAGCTGTGGGCTCCGGGGACCTGGTCCAGGCTACTCGTGCCCTGTCCGTCCTGGCGCCTGGCCGGGACGCAAGGACAATAGAGCGGGCTGGGCTGTGGACAGATGACGCCCAGTGCACAGGGCGAGCCCCAGGTGCCCTGGGCGCTCCCGGCACGCTCCAGCTTCCTATCGCTGACCCCCACTGCAAACACAAAGCACTCGAAGGCCAAGAACCTTCTGGGACAGAATGGAATGGGACGAGGAGATTCCGGAAAGGCTTAGGCAGAGGCAGGATCATCCCCTTGGGCCCCCCTCCCAGGAAGAAGTGGCTATCTTCTGACAGGAAGTCTGTCCTTTCATTTTTTTTAAGTTTATTTATTTATTTTGAGAGAGAGACAGCAGGGGAGGGGCAGAGAGAGAGAGAGAGAGAGAGAATCCCAGGCAGACTCCGCACTGTCAGTGAGGATCCTGACCCGGGGCTCGAACCCACAAACCGTGAGATCATGACCCGAGCCGAAACCAAGAGTCAGATGCTTAACCGACTGAGCTTCCCCGGGCGCCCCAGGAAGTCCATTTTTTTTTTTAGCTTGAGACAAAATCTTGTTTGAAAACTCCAAGCTGGAGGTTTGTGCCTCACTCTCCACAGGGAGAAAAGCTGGGCTACTCAGCGGATCGATGAGACAGAAGAGCAAGTCCAAAAACAGGTTCAAGGGCGGACAAGAATCTGACGCACATCAGCGGGGAGAGAGAACACTGAGCCACTACCGCAGCGCCGGGCGAAGGACTGACTGCTCGGGAACAAAATTCAACCGGGCGTCCCCTGAGATCCTTACAGCAAAACAACTTACCGGTGGGTCACATGCTGAAATAAACACACCAAAAAATGCCCACAAAACAAAGACATCTCCAGAAAACAAATATAAAAGGAGATTTTAAAAAAGCATAAGCAGCCACAGAAGACACCTGTGTTCGGTCTCCATGGGTGAAGAACATCACATCACAGGCAAGAATATCCAACCGCAGGGTCACACAGCACGGAACCCAGGCTGACGGCTGTAGTGGGTCAGGAGGGCTTTACAAACCAGAGTCATTTTGGGGCACCTGGGGGACTCATTCGGCTAAGTATCCAACTTCGGCTCAGGTCATGATCTCACGGTTGGTGGGTTCGAGCCCCATGTTGGGCTCTGTGCTGACAGCTCGGAGCCTGAAGCTGCTTCAGATTCTGTGTCTCCCTCTCTCTCTGTCTGTCTCTGTCTCTCTCTCTCTCAAAAATAAATAAACATTAAAAAACATCAAAAAGAAAAAATCAAAGCTGTTCTGAGCAACACGCCCATAGTAAAATGAGTGTGGACAATGAAGAAGTCCTCGCCCACGGAGACACAGCACGTGCCGGCACACACACGGAGAGATGTAACCAGCAGAGTGAGGACCGGAAGGAGGGCTCTCACCCATCAGCCGAGATCTGCAACGTTCGCTCTCGGCGGGTACAAGTTGGCACAACGTTTTCTGGAGTGCTGTTGGACAATTTCTGCGAAAAATTTAAATACGGGTTGGTTTTGCTCCCTCGCTTCTGTCCCCACGGGATAACTGGGCGAGGGCATCGTCCACACCACCGGGGACGGCAGAGAACCGGTGAGTCAACCAAAGCACAGAGTGCCCAAACTGTAGAGGCTGGGGGACAAATTCTGGCACACCTACCGTGTGGGAAAAGCCAGTCACAGGCAGTAAGGTCCCCTTTCTCAGGGGAAAAACCCCACACGGACTCAGACACCTGCTGACATCACAGCCCTAAGGAGCAGGGTGACCCGTGAAAGCTATTTCCATTTGGGGGCAGGGGGAGGAGGCTGTGCGAACAGAGAATTCTCGGAAAGAGGAGGTGGCCACTGCTACCAAGGGCAGGGGAGGGAGAGGACCCAGGAGACGGGAGAGAGTCGGTCTGGGCCAAGAAAACAGGCGTCCACTCGCCACCCACCCTGACCTCCACTGGCCTCCACTCAGTCCTCACCCTGACTTCCACTCACCCCTGGCCCCGACTGCAAGAACCTGCCCCCTTGGGTCTAATCAAACCCTAAATACCAACCATTGTTTCACTCGCCCACTCACATTCTGGTAAATAAAGGTGGAGCAACTAAGCCCTACCCCGGGACAAATCTGTTTCTCAAGATTTATTAAACGACCCCACCAGGAAAAGGTGAAGTCCACAGGTGAAGCCACCTGGTCACTGCCCCGCGGTATTTGGCGGAATGCTATAAACCTGTAATGGGTCATCCTGGCCTACATAAACCCTGAGCTTGTGTTCAGCAGGGCTCTCTCTCCTGAGGAACTCCAGCTACTCAGAGGGGCCACGTGGCCAAACTCAATAAACCCCATTAACCAAGTCTGTTTGTGCTTGTGGATTCTACTCCCGGTGACTCGCGCTGGGAAAAAGGGTCCGACACTGACCTCCACTCATCCCTCACCCTGACCTCTTCTGGCCTCCACTCACCACCCACCCTGACCTCCACTGGCCTCCACTCTCCCTCCCCTGACCGCCATGTTGCTAGGCTGAGCCCACACTCCGTAATCTAACTTATCTGACCATTAGGTGGATTTGACATCGCTGACACTCTCTTCTCTGATGATTACTGTCATAATGGGTCCATAGGGTGATGCCCCTCGAAGCTCAGGATCACTGAATCCTCACCATGTGTGGTCCTATGTTAGAGCATGATGGTCCCATCTTACTCAACCCATCCTCTGAGGCGACACAGATACCACTGTCACTTGACGAACGGGGAGCCCAAATTGCACGGGACCAAGGAACATAACTCCCGGGGCGTGTCCAACCCCGGCCCGTTCTCTTCCGGGGACACAAGGCCACCGCCTGGGGCTGGAGGCTGGGGACGGCTCTGTGAGCACATCACAGACAGTGAAGCCCCGACAGGAGGCAGACGCAGCCTCCCCACGGTCGGGAGGCATCTGGGTGTCGCGCCCTCTCCAGTGATTGCATGCGGCTCCATCAGCGCAGGAGGCACAAGGCAACGGCTTTCAGCCACACAACACAAGAGTCCAGTTTCTGTTAAAAGGCTCCTTCTGGCTACACAGCGGACTAGTTTTGAGGGGTAAGAGTGGAAGCAGGGAGGCCTAGAAGGGGTCTGACATGCCTTCCAGGCAAAAGCACGTACCCCCAGACTGACGGGGCCCTGGGAAGGAAATGCGTGGGCTCTGCTGAGACAGCATCATTGCCATCAAACACTGGTGAGGTCCTCTGTCTTAGATACCCACCAACACCCCCTAGACCTCACAGCCTCCCTTCCTCGGCCTCTGCTCCAGCCACCTGCTGCCCCTCAACCCACCAAGCATGGTCTGACCACAGGGCCTTTGTACTTGCTACCTCTCTCTCTGGACCAAATGCCTGCACCTACTGGGTGCAAATGACCTGGCACCTCCGAGGTCCAACTTGTTCACATCCCACACGCCCCCTGAACATCTGAGCACCACACATGTGGGTGGGTCCCTCCCTGCCTCTGTGAAGGCATCAGTCCAATGGGGAAGACCACCAGAGAGAGAAAGGGCACGGAGCCCTGACAAGGGATCCCACAGTCCTGTGGGTCCTGAGCCTCAGGGAAAGTCCTGGAGAAAGCGGCCTGAGATTCAGCACGAACAGGAGCTAGCTGGGATGGGGGCCAGGGCATGAGGGGGGGGGATGCACCAATCAGAGCACATCTTTAAAGGCCAAAAGAGTAAGAGAAGGCGGCTCTTTGGAGGAACCATGCATATGTCCCCTAATTTCTCCAGCCATGCAGAACACTCACTGGCCACTTCCTCCAGGCAGCCCCCAAGGGTCCTGGGAATCCAGCGTCCAGAAAAAACATGCACGCACCACCCTCAAGAGGGAGGAGCAGACGCTGGTCCAAGACACATACAACTGAGCAGATGACGAACCCCAGGCAGGTGCTCTGAAACAAAGGAACCGGCCACTGGGTGGGTCAGACTGTCCTAGACACAGAGGCTCCCCAAAGACTCTGAGCAAGAAGTGAGGTCAAGTGGAATTCTGAAGGAGGAGATAGGGCCGATTCAGTGGAAAGGAATGGAACATTCCGGGCAGAGGGAGCTGGTGCACCGGGGGAAAGCAAGGAGCCCAGGTGGTGGGTAGGCGGGCCGGAAGGGCTGGGGGAGGCACGGGACACTGGGGCCTAGGGACAGGCAGGCCATGTGGGGGCACCCTCATGTCTGGTTTGCATAGTGGTGTACACCGCGCCTCCGGATGGGGGTGGAGGAATCAGGAAGGGGCGTGGCTTGCACAGGCAGACTACACGCTCGGGCCGGCCATGTTAGAATGAGGAAGGCCGGACCCAGACGGAAGGCTGGGAGCCCAGCGGAATCAGAGGGAGGGTCACCAGGGGACTGGTGAGACACACTGCCAAACTTGGCCCTTGTCTTACTGGAGGACGGTGGGAACCAGTGCAGCCCGCTGGTCTGACAGGCGATGGCCAGGACTTAGCTGCTCCTGCACAGTCAAGTTGGCGGGGGTCTGGGAAGCCCCCCACCCATGTGAGCCTGACCCTGGTCTTTCCCGGTGAGGTCCCTGGGCGGCCGAGAGGCAGGGCTGCGTGAAACCAGAGGTCTGTCCCCTCCCCACGTCCCAGATGACGTTCCCATTCTGTTCATTCCCACGATGCAGAGGGGGCCACCCTTGAGGTAACTTGCACAAGGCAGTCACGGCAGGGGGAAAGCCCCTGTCTCATCCCATTGGCTCTTCCGCCGTCACGGCCATCAGCTAAGGATGTGGCATTTACCACGTCACCAGTACCCCCATCTTCAAGGGGAGAAACACGGCTCCGAGGGGCTGAGACTTGCCCAAAGCCACCCAGCGAGGAGCTGATGTGGGACCCAAGTGCATCTAATCCCAGAGCTCGGGTCCCTCACGTCCAGACGGACCGGTAGACGCAGTCCAGGCAGGGATTAAGGAGGGGGTCCGGGGCCACAATAGCAAAGGCAAGGCTGTGCCCTTCCGCACATGCAAAGCTGCTCACCGCTGCCCCCTCCCCCCCAGCAAAGCAGGCATGTCCACACCCGCCCCGCTGTGACTGTCTGAGGCCACGGCCTGGGACATGAGACACTCTGGAATATTCCACTCCACTGCCTCGTGATCAAATCCAGCTTCGGGCTCTGCAGGGCTCTAAGTGGAAGGAAACGGCTGTGCCCCCTGGAGCCGGAGGCCTGAGTTCCACAGAGTTCAGACAGTTCTGGAGGCCAAAGCCCAAGTTCAGATCACGGGGTAGAAGTCACAGGCTCTGCAGGACTTCACTCCCCCGAGGGGTTTCGAGAAGAACCCCTCCTTGCCTCTTCCAGCTCGGTGGCCTGGCGTCACCTGGCCTGTGGAGCCCCTACCCTGTTTTCACACTACCTTCTCCCGTGTCACTCTGCCTGCCTCACTCATATAAGGACACTTGTCATTGGATTTAGGACCCACCCACATAATTCAGGATAAGTTCCTCCCCCTCCATTCTTATTTCACGTCTTCGGCTATGTACGGTAATAATTCACTCTTTGGGCACATAGAGTAACGTTCACAGGCTCCAAGAGTAAGAACGTGCACGTTTCAGCCGTGACAAATACCACGTGTGCCAACCGGCCACCGGGCAAGGTCTGCCCAGCAGCTGCGGGGGGCGGGCGCAAGCTTCCATCCGAACAGCAGTGGAGACTGGAGGCTGAGAGCACACGCTCCCGCCTCCCCACGTGAGCTGTGGGGCTTGGACAAATTTCTTAACCTCTCCGTGCCTCAGTTTCCCTGCCTGGAACAACAGTCTCTACCACTCGGGGTCTGACAAGCACTGCCTGCAGCAGTCCACGGCCAGCACTTAGAAGGGTGGCAGGCACCCAGGCCGCACACTGTGAAGGCTGCTGTTCACAGAATTCTTGGAATCCGGCTTCGTCCGAACCTGCCCCTCCTCCCCGGGGCAGGGACCAGGCTCTGCAAAGAGCCACAGGTCCTAGAGACCTGTGAGACCCCCTGCCCTCCCTCTGACACCTGACAGGCCCCAGGTCCTGCCAGAGCTAGCTCCTGAGGCTCCCTGTCCCCAGGGTCCTGCTCTGGCCTGGACTGGCCCAGCCCTGGTCTCCTCACTAACCTCCGCCCCGCCCCACCCCCCACCACGTCCTGTTCTGTCAGATCAGTAGGACTCTGGTGGCGGCTAAGGAATGGTCCCCCACCCCGCGGCGGTTATGGCAGATTAGGAGACAAACACGAACAGCATAAAGAAAATGGAGATACAACTCACAGGCTGGGAGAAATGCACCCAATGAGGGGCCTACGTCCAGAGTAAAGGGCCCGGACAATTCAGCAATAAAAGGACAAACGAGTTTGTTTTAAAATAGGCCAAGAACACATCCAGATGGCTGATGGACACAGGAAAAGATGCTCAACATCGCTCGCCGTCAGGAACCTGGAAATCAAAACCAGAAGAAGGTATCTCCTTACACCCGCCGAAACGGCCAACGTCGGAAACACAAGAAACAACAGGTGTGGGCGAGGATGGGGGGGGAAGGAACCCTCGCGCCCTGTTGGTGGGAACGCAAACTGCTGCAGCCGCTGTGGCAAACGGTATGGTGGTTCCTCAAAAAATTAAAAATAGAGGGGCACCCGGGGGCGCTCGGTGAGTTAAGCGCCAACTTCAGCTCAGGTCATGATCTCAGGGATTGTGGGTTCGAGCTCCGCGTCGGGCTCTGTGCTGACAGCGCGGAGTCTGGACCCTGCTTCCAATTCAGTGTCTCCCTCTCTGTCTGCCCCTCCCCCGCTCGCACTGTCGCTCTGTCTCTCAAAAATAAATAAATGCTAAAAATTTTTTTAATTAAAAATAGAAATACCATATGATCCAGAAATTCCACAAGTGGGCATTCCCCCAAAGAAAACGAAAACACTAATTCATAAACATATGAAATCTGGGTGCCCGTCACAGCCGCTGGCTGCTAACAACCCCCTGTTATCCGGTCAGCCAGCCGTCAGATTATCACACTGACATCAGCAGAGTTCTGCGTCAGGACACTGGGGGGCTGACGAAGCTCACGACACCCAGCTCTTAGAGACGTCCGCCCGCTGTTGCACTGGACAATCCACGCTACCCGGACATACCCGAGGACTGACCATGAGAAGGACACCTGGGTGTCAGGCCCTGTGCAACATTATTTCTCGGGGAGCTCCTTGGACCAGATCATGTATTTGTCCCATTTCACAGGGAAGAGCGAGCTCACAAGAGAGGGGCCAAGTCGCTGAAGGTCACACAGCCCAGCAGGGGGCGCCAGAAGCAGAGTCCGGGGAGGCCTCTGACTGCGAGGCGCCTCACCCGCCACCGGCCGGAAGGGGGGCTCAGAATGAGGGGCTGTTCCCCAGGGCCCGGAGGCGGGCGGCCCAGGCACCGGAGAGGATCCTGCACTCGGTTCGGGCACTGCTATCAGCCCCGCTGCCTATCGGAAACACCTAGACAATCTCTTCTTCGAGCCACTGCCTGCCTCCACCTGGCCACCGGCCAGAACGTTCTGTCGGTGAGCCTGACTTAGCACTATACGATCACCAGCATAAGAAGAACAGCTCTGGAGCAGGGGGCCTCGACCTGGGGTGGACAGGAGAATCATCTAGAAACAGAATTGCCAATGCCTAGGCTCTGCTCGGTCCCACTGACTCGGGACCTCAACGTGGGGTCCGGGTCTCAGCGGTGTTGAAGTTGATTCCAATGTGCAGTCAAAGCAAAGGCCTCTGGTCTAGGGCCCTGTGTGGTCTCCACGCATCACCACCGCGATTCCTAGGGTTGCAAGATTTCAGGTCCGCCCCAGGCCTACTAAATCCCAAACTCTGGGGTGGGTCCCCACGGTCTACGCCAGCCGGCCCACCGCGTGACACCATGCCACCTCGAGTGTGAGAACCTCTCGCCGAGAGCCCGGCCCCCCGAAGTGGCAGCCTATTTGCATCACCAGGGGACTCGGGCCCATTAAAGACGAGAAGCACCCATCCTACCTCCACCCTTAGTCTCTCACCTCACCCAGGGTGAGGCCCGGGTCCCCTTTAACGGTGACGCCACACTGAGGGCAGGCCACTGTGAGTGACAAGACCAGCATCACACAAGCCGGGGTCCAAGCCGACCTGGCCACTGAGCACAGGACCGAGAACCACCCTACCAGTGCCCTGAATTTCCCTGAGCTGTCCCCCCCCAGCAACGCTGATCCAATGGGTTGGGGGCCCCTGGAAGTGCATTTCCACCCAAGTGTCCGGGTGACAAAACATGGCTGGCGTCAGGATCACACTTGGGTTTCCTGGTTTAATGTTAAAAAAACAACTAGTCTATCAGGCTTTGAATCCTCCTCTAGCAGACACTGACTGTGTGGCCCTTTGACTCAGGGGTCTCACCTAGAAAATGGGTCATGACCGTTATGAGTCATTCATTGGTCGTTGGGAGGGGGCAAGAGACTTGGAGAGCTCACGGGATTCTGACGATTCTTACTGTGAGTCCCTCCTCGGGTCAGGCTGACCCTGATGGAAAAATACCAAGCATTGTTTCCCTCTCCAACCCTCTTCCTGGTGGACAATTAAGGGTTGGGCAATTGGGCTCTGGACGTCCTAAAACGTAACCCATAAATTATAACTTAAAGGGCAACTGGTTTTTCAAGATACTGTTGCAAGATCCCACCCTTGAACCTCAAAGTTCTCGCTTCTGTGCACCTGCTCCACCGCCCCTTCAGACCTGTGATCCGTCACCTCAAATCTCTCCTGAGACAAAGAGCTCTAAAATTGATAGGTCTCTGCCAAATCTTACGGTGTGTGTCAGAATGTGACTGACCCCCATGTAATGCTGTAAACCATGATCGGTTACCTCAGTGATGACCTTTTCTGCTTTGCTGTGACCTACAAAGTCCCTGAGCTCCTGCTCGGCGGCGCTCTCTCCTGAGGACTGGCCGACACTCGGGAGAGGCCGAACTAAATAAACCCATAACCATCTCCGCCACCACCACCTCCATCACCTCTACCATCATCACCGTCACCACTACCTCCAAAACCACCATCACCACCACCATCTCTACCATCACTACCATCACCACCATCATCACAACAACCACCGTCTCCACTACCATCACCATATCATCACCACCATCTTCTCCTCCACCACCACCTCCACCACCACCACTACTGTCACTACCACCATCATCACCGTCACCACCATCTCTACAACCACCACCACCATCACCACCATCACCATCATCACCATCACTGCCATCACTACAATCATCACCATCACCACCACCACCATCAATGACCACCACCACCATCACGAGATATCCACAGTACGGTCCCAGCAGCACAGCAGTTTAGCAGGAAAGGCAGACAAGACACTGAGAGAGAGGAGGACAGAGGGCCTGCTGTCGCATAAACCATCTCAATTTGCTTCACATTTGTTCAGGACCTGATGCCAAGGGCATATGTGCAAACCAGAGACGGGTGTGGGGAGATGGAAGAGGAATCCTGGCCTGTGGTGGATGCTGGTGTTTCAACCTCAAACGTCTCCAGGGCCAGGTGTGCCCGGAGGGCGGGTCCTTGCGTCTCTCGGCTCCAAACCGCACCCCCCTCCACAGCGCCTGGCACTGAATCAGGGGGCAGCAAGCCCTGATGTTCCAAAGTCATTCCACACCCAGCCCACGCCTCCGCTCGGCAGGGAAGGCCCTGGATTCGAAACTGGCAAAGTGGATATTTTGCAAAGCTACATAGACACGTAATAGGCAAGCATTACTGACATTTACATGAATAATCAACAACTAACAGAAAAGCAGAATTCCTCACTTCTCCACAATTTCCCCCAGACACTGACTCCTCTCCGCGAGCACATCCCACACCGCGCCGCGACGCGCCGGGAGGGAATTCCCAGGCCCGCTTGCTTCCTGGAACCGAAGTCCTTTGAGGTGATGGTCCGATGCTCTCGTACAAGCCCACCATCCGAGCAGGGGCCCTCTGGCCTGAAATGGGGGGTGAGCTTGGGAGCGCTGCTCAGAACAAGGGACGCCTTTGTCTACACTGTCTGAGACTCTCGCCATCCCGTTCTCCCCCCGTTACTCCATTCTCAGCCTCCTCAAGCTGGCAGTGGCAGGGTCCCTGGGTCCTTGGCATCCATCGGATGAGCTGCAGATAACATTAAGAAGGCCCAGCTGTGGGACACGGTGCCTCTGATGAGGGAGGAGTCAGGATCATGGAGAGATAAAGAGACCCAGGCCAGGCCCCCATCTAGACCCTGGGCTGCCCAGCCCTGGCCTCTGCTTCTTCTCGTCGTCCCCAGGAACCCCGCACCCCATGTAAGCCAGGCCCTACTCAGCTCTGGGGAGAAGAGAGGACCCAGCCATGGCCCAGCCCTTCCTAGCTCCTAGCCTCCTCATCAGCCCAACCCACATAAGGCATCAGTATCAGCAAAGAATCACCCGGGGCCCGGGTAGCCCCAGGGAGGCAGTGTCCACATTCCCTAAAGTGACCTTCTGTCCCCAGACACGCAGAGCCCTGCCACTCTCCGCACCCGCCCCCCCAACCCAGGAGTTGGGAGGAGCATTTTGAATGAGAAAGCTTCCCTCACCTGCAAGGCTCCGCTCAGGCAGCTTCCCCGCTCAGGATGCCTCCCCGCCCGTGTGTTCACTCAGCAAACACTGACTGTGCGTCTCCTGGGCTCCCGTCTCAAGTGCAGACAGTGAAAGGGGAACAGCCGCTGCCCTGCCCTCATGTTACCCAAGCCCTGGCGGGGGTGGGGGGGGAGGGAGCTCAGATTCGGATGACTGCAAAGGATGAGGTCAGCGCAGAGAGCCTGGGGGGCTTCCTGGAGGAGACGGCATCTTCAAGGAGAAGCCATCTTCAAGGAGAAGCAGGGAGCTGACTAGCCAGGTTAACAAAGGATACAAAGGTCAAGCCCCATTGGATGTCTGTGGGTGTTTGTGTGCGTTCCCAAGAGCATTGGAGAAAGTTCAGGAGCTTCTAACTACCACTGACTACCCCACAGACCATGGAGAAAACAGGGCCGGATTAATTCTCTTCATGCTCTCCCCGGTATGAATGATCACAACCACAAATGCTACTTCAGCCATTTTAGAAGGCCATAGAAATTTAAGAAAAAATGGAAGAGGGGAGAAATGAAAACCTGAAGGAAAGCTGGTCCCAAATGAAAGATTCTAAAAATGTAATGATTTCCATGCAGAAGAAGTACATTTTCTCAAAAGTCTCTACTGCTGTTTCAAAGCTGGACCCCAAGGGGCTGCTTAGAATGGAGCCACGGGCCAAGCAGTTCCCTCCGTCTCAAATCGTCTGAGCCCAGGACAGAGCAGGGAGCAGAGGGCCGACAGGTGGACCCCGAGATTCTCAGGACATCTCCCCCTCACCTAGC
Organism: Suricata suricatta; assembly: GCF_006229205.1. Taxonomy (NCBI): domain Eukaryota; kingdom Metazoa; phylum Chordata; class Mammalia; order Carnivora; family Herpestidae; genus Suricata; species Suricata suricatta. The sequence goes on from NC_043700.1 coordinate 189,901,058, forward strand.
AGCGCTTTTAAAATGTTCCCTTTTTCAAAGTTGCAAAACTACAGACAAGTTCCAGGAAGGGGTACAATCAACCCCTTAATACCTTCATGGAGACTCACTGAGCGTTCACATTTTTCCACATCGGCTCTCTCTACAGATCAAGATCTATGTCTCTTGTATGTTTATTTTTAAGACTTGAACTTGAAAGCCAACTGCAGACCTCACAGCATCTCGCCCTACAGTGCTGTAGCTTTCACCCCTTTAGACCAAGGACGTTATGAAATCACAGCACCGTGAACACACCCAGGAAATGTTATCACTGATAACGTTTCACATTCAAACGTCACCGGCTGTCACAATAATGTCTATGTAGCAAAATGATGATTTTCTAGACCCAAGTCTCAGAGCACTTATTAAGAGAGGCTGGATGCAAGACGCAGTCATGTCCTTGTCAAATGGACCCCGGATCACAGACAAACTTCCCCGAATGAATCAAGTGGGAAAGCAAAACATAATGACAATCCAGATTAATAAACGTCCGCAGGTAAAGAATAACCTTTGACAACAGGGCACAAAGTTGGAAGGGATTCTGAGCACAGAGAGAGGATTACTCATCTTCAGCTAACGCCAGCCCCTGGTCTCAGGCTCCCTGTCAAGAAAACACAAGCCACACGCCCTGGAGCCTGACTGTCCCTGGGAGCTGGTAGACTAGACAGGCCACCGTGCAGAAAGGCAGGGGCCCCGGGCTCAGAGCTCACAACATGCTGAGTCACTTGGAGAAGTCGCACAGCTGCACGGGCCTCAGTTTCCCATCTATGGCCCCGCAGCTCCTCCCCGAGGGCCCTAGGAGCAATCACGGTGTGTGCCCAGCCTACCCCCAGGCTCTCTTGGAAGGGCTCCGGGGAATGCAGAGCCCCAACCCCTCCCGGCCCCAACCCATTCTGGCCCCTTTGCCCTCCCAACTAGACCACGCCCCCCATCTCCCTGCTGGGGCTGATTTTCTTGCCTCCCTCTACAGTGTGTCCCCAGTGGCCACTTCCTCACCCTCTGCCCCACCCATGCAGCCCCCCCTCCCATCATCCATGGTCACCCTAATCCATGCAGGGTCCTGATTCAGGGTCCCTTGATCCTGGCCATTACTACTTCTCTAAGAGTCATGGAACAGTAAAATACAGTCACACCTCGGGCTCCCTAAGGCCCCCAGAGTGAACGCTGCACTCCCGGGCCTTGACGAGGCCCTTCCTCCTCCGTCCCCGCCTCCCCTCTCCCTTCACTGCAGATCGGCTCAAACCTGCCAAACCAACCTCCGAAAACAGCAACCCCGGCAGGTGGGGTGATTCTCTAGGGGACCGCTAAGGCCCCAGAGGTCCAGAGAGGTTGAGGAACTTGCCCAGGGTCACTCAGCTCAGACGTGATCAAACCAGGGCACCAATAAGTGAGCGCCCTTCATTCCACATGGAAATCAAAATGTTTCATCGACACCCACCCTCCTCCATCCATGCCGCCTCGGATGAGGCTGGAAGGAACACCAACAGGAGTTCAAAGGGTGGCGGGACTCCAAATAAATGCCATTCTCTTGTTCTTTTCGCCAGACCTTCATCACTTTTAAATAGTTCTAGGTTCACGGTGGGAAGATGGTAAGGACTAGAAATCAGCGGATATAAGTGATGAAGAGACCCACACGCACCTCACTGACACCGCATCGGGGACATGCTACACACGGGTGATAAAGCTGGTGGCCTGATTTCAGCTGAGGACTCACCCAGAGCAGCTGGCACGGGCCAGGAGCCCCCATCCGGCTCTGTCCAGGCAGACAGATGCTGCCCTGGACCACCCCCTGCCGAGTACCTGTCAATCCTTGGCCATCTCTGAACCTAGAAAAGACTTTGGATTCAGGGCTCAGACTCTTTCCTTCTGATTAAAGGAACAGATGCCTCACAACTCCCTTTGATATTGAAAGGGCAGGTATATATTTACTTAATGATCATTTTGAGTCCCACCAAGACCCCTACCTTCTCTGAACCTGTTTCCTTATCCACACAGGAGACAGTGACACTGACATGCACAGAGCTGCCACTGACATTCCTACCAGTGGACATGGTCCCCACTCCCCAGACAGCAATGGGCATCGTTACCATGTATTACCACTGAGAACCTACAAAGCCCCAAACACTTTCCCAGGCACTAAAGATACAGAGACAAACAAGGAAGTTCTGCCCTGGCGTGAATGGAGGTCTAGTGGGAGCGAGGGAGGGCTATAAATCCCTAAAGAGCTTGAACTGGACCTTGAGCACAGCAGAGAGCCATGCGGAGGTTTATGCCAGGGAGGAAAAGGTTGGACACCTATGCATTTCAGACCGGTCACTCAGGGTCCACACGAAGGACTGCCTGGAGGGGGCTCCCCATGGTGCTGAAGCTGTGTCCTCTTCTAGTGACGGGAGAAGAGGCCAGAAGTTAGCAATGTATAGAAACGTTTTCGGAGGCAAAGCCAGACAGGACCCACAGCCCAAGTGCAGGAGACAGGGACACGGGAGGCCCTGTTGCACATGTTGGTCTATTTTTGAATCGCTCCAAACATTGACTCCAGCCCCGTATCACTCCTACCCACTGGCCTGGCTTTCAGCAGAAATGAGACGGGCACTGTACCCACTCAGAAGCGGGCTGCGGGGCCGAGGAAACTAAGGGCAGGGAGATAGTACCCCCATGTTTACAAATGGGGAAACAGAGGCTCTAGGTTTCCAGTGAACGTGCAGGAAGCCCAGGGGCTCGAACGCAGGTCCGTGAGGTGCCAGGGCTTGCTTCGTGGCACCGCCCTGCCGGGGACCCTCCCAGCAGCAGCCGCAGCCTGGGCGGCCAGAAAGAGGTAAGAGTCTTTCAAAGTCATGGGCAGGGCACAGCCCATGTGGTCACGGACAGTGATCCCTGCTGGGACACCCACTGGCACCCTGAAACCACAGGGAGCTTGGGGAGAGGGGGTGTGGGTAGTCCGATGACAGGCTTCCCAAAGGGAAAAGTCTTTAGCAAATGTTGATATAAAGACGTGAGCTCCAGACTTGGAAAGAATATTTCCAAAGGCTACTGGTCCCATTTCCCCATTGTACGGATGGGACACAGAGCCGAGGGCGGGGGTATCTAATCCTAACGGGACCCTGACTCTGTCCTCCGCATTCCACACTCTTCCTGTCCCCGTGTCACACTGAGCTTGGTGAAGGGTTATAAGCCACAGCACCACCTGCTCCAGGAAGCCCTCCATGATCACCACGATTCCACCCCCGAAGTCCGGGGCCTCCCCAGAAGGCCTGGGCTTGACGGATGGCCCCATCCCTTACTGCCTGTAGTCATGCCACCTGAGCGGGACACGGTCCCGCCTCCTGAGGCTGTGGCACCGACTAAGCGAGTTAAGGCAACCACTGCAGGCTCTGATACGAAGCAGCCCCTTCCGCAGCCTGACCCCGGGAACAATGATGGCCTCACGTCCTGGAACATCAATGCCACCACCCACGTCGGGGCCACCATCCTGTCGGCAGCCTGGGAAACCCCTAGCTCCCTCATGCCTCCATGCCCCTGGTGCTGCCAGCCTGCCCTCTCCTGCCCATCCCTGCCAGGCCTCCTCAGGCCAAGGCCAGCCTGGCCTCGGGGTGTTGAGGCTAACCTTCACTGCCCAGCCTCGACTCCGCCCCCACTTCCTGTCTGCCTCACTTCCTGCCACCGAAGGGGCAAGCCCAACTGACCCCTCCCCTTCCGCTTCTGGAATCCTCCCCTCCGGCTTCCTGTCCCCCCAAGACCCCGCCCCCTATCCCTGGGGATGCCCAACGACTATAACCAGCGCAGGGAGTAGGAGTAAAGCCTTCGGCTGTGGTGTTTACAAAGAAGGCGGAGGGCACCTGGGTGACTCAGTCCGTTGAGCATCTGACTCTTAACTTGGCTCAGGTCATGACCTCACGGTTCCTGAGTTAGGGCCCCAGCTCAGGTCTGTGCTGACAGCGTGGAGCCTGCCTGGGATTCTCTCCTTCTCTCTCTCTCCCCCAATAAACAAACAAACAAACAAATAAATAAACTTTTAAAAATAAAGTAAAATAAAAAGAAGGCCGGGCTGCCAAGTAGGCACAGCACAACCCCAGTAAAATATAAAGATGGTGCTTCTGGAACATGTGTTTCTTTTTTCTTTTTATTTAAGTTTTTATTTATTTATTTGGAGAGAGAGACAGCGCTAGTGGGGGAGGAGCAGAGCCAGAAGACTCCCAAGCAGGCTCCGGGCTGGCAGTGCTGAGCCCCAGGCAGAGCTCGAACTCACCAAAAGATGAGATCACGACCTGAGCAGAAACCAAGCGTCAGGGGCTTAACCAACTGAGCCACCCAGGTGCCCCTGTTTTGTTTTGTTTTCCGGCAGTGAAATCTTGCTGGGGTGGGGGTGGGGGTGGGAGGGCCCACATGAGGCTGCGGCTTTGTGGAAGACCCACTGCCCAAACTTCAGCCCCCCAGGCTGCCCTGAGCCTGCCCAGAAAGTTCCATATGAGGGCAAGTTCTCGTCCTGAGGCCCCTCGGCTCACCCCCTGTGACCACTGAACAGCTCTGTCACCTCCCACCCTCCTGCTCGGTGCTTCAGGGGCCCAGAGAGGCACCTGCTGGGGGCACTGGGCACACCCAACGGCTGAGAGACAGACCGAATATACCAGAACAGGAAGCCCGGCCCAAGGTGGACCCTCCCCCGTCCTCCACCACCCGCTCCTCCTCAGCATCTCCGGACCCGTGGCAGGTGCCATCAGTGAGAGTATGGTGCAAAGCCACAGCCCACAGGAAGTAGGCCTCTCTCGCCTCCAGACACAGGCGTCTCCTCTGCAAACAGTGGCTCTGCCCATTCTTCCGGCCGGAGAACAAAGGAAAGGAAGTGGCCCAGGGGCAGCACCAGGTCAGGGGGCCTGGGTCTCTCAGAGCATCACTGCGGCCCCGGCCCCAAGCGGCAGCTAGCCAAGAGCTGTCACTTCTAAGAGCCCGCGTTCTGCCAGGCAATGCGCTGGGCATATCCGTCTCAACCCAGTCTCAAAACCCGTAAAACACATAACAGAGTCATCCCCGTTTGACAGATGAGGAAACTGAGGCTCCACGAGGTGAACTCACTTGCCCAATCTGCACAGCTTAGGAGTGGCACAGTCAGGACTCGAACCCCGGTCTGTCTGCCTCGAAGGCCACTTCCCAGCCGCCCGAAGAAGTGTGTCAGTTTGCTTTCTGTTCCCAGGACTCAGTACCGTGCCGGGCACAGTCTCAGGCACCCAAGCTCATTTTTAGGAAGGGACAGCCGGGCTCATAGTGCCATCACCCTCCCAGAACCAAGCATATCAACAGCAAATTAAATACCGCTGCCTTGGCCTCAATGTTTCCATAAAGCTACAGTTTCAAAACATTCCCATTCATGAAAAAGCCTCCAGTACCAACAGACAACCACCTACTTCATTTTCCCACCAAACACACCCACAAAGACAAACAACTTCTGATAAAATTGCTACTCGCGTTCAAAACCCACGTCACAAAAACTCCCATCAAATAGAAGGTTGAGAGTTCTTAATCAGCATTCACAAGAACAGGAGGAGACCTCCCTTAGAACATTCTGTGCGTGTGGACTTTTCTGTGTTCTTTAACTCTTCACTGTAGAACTGAACAGGAGAGGAAATCTGAGGTGGTGAGGAGCAACGGGAACTAACCCCGGGGCTACAAGACACATAAAGCATCATGGCAGCACCCACGTCCTCTCCCATCAGACAGAATACAATATAATTCAACAAACATGCACCAAGAGATAAGAACTGCAGTCCCCGCTCACACAGCCGTCATGGTGTGCCAGAATCTTTTCCAAACTCTCCAAATTATCTACTGTTCCACACCCCGAAGACGTGGGCATTAGTAGTGTCCCCATTTTAGCGTTCCAGCCAGAAGGGGTGAGGTAACTTGGCCAAGGTGAGCCAGCTAACAAATAGGGTGGGAAGATGAGCAGGTGGTCTGGCGCCAGTGTCTGTGTCCTTGCCTGCTATGCTAGGTAGGTCCCAGGTGCCAGGTATTACACTAGGACCCGAGGCTAGAGCCACAAGGGTGGCCCAGACACCCCCTCCTTCAAGGGAAGGCCAAAGTAACCACACTGATTGAGCAGCCAGCTAAGCCCAGCTGCTCTGCACCCCTGCGGGGGGGGAGAAGGCTGCCGCCCCCTGGCATCACGTGCTTTACGCAATAGTCTCGGGGCTCACGGGGTCCTGGAGAGACACCTGTCATCTTCCTCATTTCACAGAGACAGAAGTCCAGCTTCAAGCGAGTAGAGGGTCTGCTCAAGTCCCTACCTTTACTCTTCAACTGTCACTTGCTGGCTTCCGGCAAACTCCCCGCTCCATTTTGGAATCTCCCCTTACTGGTGTGCAAAGGGCCCTCAGGAAGTCCTGGAAAAGGCCCCAGCTGTCAGTCATTTCGGTCCCAGCTCTGCTGAAAGGAGTCACGAGGCTGACACGCAATCACACCGCCAAGAAGAGGCAGGGGCAGCCAGTGACTTTCAAGTCGATTTCGTTTGTGGTTTCCACATCCTTTCTACGCAGCCACTCAACGCGGCGCACTCTGCCTGGGGCGCTCTTCAACACACACCTACCAAGTGCCTGCTGAGCGCACAAAGCTGGAGGGAGGGGACACAGAGCCTGTGTCCTGGCTTCTCTCAAGAAGGTGAGTCTAGAAATGAAGGGGACAGTGAAGGGGGGCGCAGTTGAGATAGGTAGAGAGAGACCAGGGGTTAAAAGGGGGACACTAATTACAGAGTTGGGGTGCTTGGGCCAAAATGTGCTTACTGCCGGGCTTCTCCCTGCCCAGTTACCACCAGCAGGGACGGGGAGACAGCAGTCAAAGATGACTTCATCAGGTGTAGACATGCACTGGCCCCGGGCTGGGCACTGAAGCCTCAAACACGGATCCCACCTGGGGCCTGGGCTGCAGCCCGTGAGCAAGGAAGACGACGAAAGATGACAGCCCCACAGTGTGGTCAGCGCTGTGACAGAAGGTGTGCAGGGGCCCAGGAGTCAGGAAAGCGCCTGAGATGAGACCGAGCCACCGCTAGAGGCCGCAGGGGGGCAGCACTAGGAAGAAGGCACAGAGGAACAGAGTGGGGAGGAAGAAAGGGGGCCCGGCAAGTGCAAGGAAGGCACAGGGACCCTACGGTACGGGTCAGTGTTACAGACTGTGTCCCACCCAAATTCATATGTTGGAACCCTAATCCCCAGTGTGATGGCATTTGGAGATGCGGCCTTTGGGGAATTTAAGGGGTGAGGACCTTGAGAAAAAGACACAAGAGAACTTGCTTTCTCCCTCTCCTGTCATGAGCACACAGTAAGAAGGCAGGAAGAGAGCTCACACCAGAATCTACTGGCAGCCTGGGGGCCCTGGGTGGCTCAGCTGGTTAAGCATCGGACTTTGGCTCAGGTCATGATCTCAGCTCGTGGGTTCGAGCACCATGTTGGGCTCTGTGCTGACAGCTCAGAGCCTGGAGCCTGTTTTAGATTCTGTGTCTCCCTCTCTCTCTGCCCCTTCCCTGCTTGCACTCTGTCTCTCTCTCTCTCTCTCTCAAAAATAAATAAACATTTTTTAAAAATTGACTGGCAGCCTGATCTTCGACTTCCCAGCCTCCAGAACCAGGAGTAAATACATTTCCATCATTTCGCCCCCCGCCCCCAGCCTATGGTAATTTTGTCATGGCTGCCTGAGCTAAGACAGTTGGTAAAAGCAAGAGCATCGGGAGAGGTCACCGACGTGATGACAAGGAGCGTGTGCTTCATCCTGGGCCACGGGGAGCCCGCTAAGCAGAGGAGTGACACAGCCAGGGGTCATTTCAGGGAGATAGCACCCTTTCTTGTGATTCCTGTTCCTCCCAAACACCCAATAACTCGGGGGCCACCCCGCAGAAGGGGTGGACGGACAGGACCTACGGCCTCCAGGGAGGGCACTGGACCCCTGGGTCTGCTCCCAGAGCCGGCAAGGCAAGGGCTGGCCCTAATGCAGCTCATCTTGCTGCTCGACTCGGTGATGATCCTAGAGACTCCGCCTCCCCAGGTCCCAGACTGAGCAACGTGGGACACTTGGACACCGAGACGGAGCAAAGAACCAAATGTGATCCGCACGGGCGAGTGACAATACACGGGCACAGCGATGGTGGCCAGTGTCTAAAACGGACACTGCTGACACCGTCAACCACCATCATTTCAGGGGGCAGGAGGCGACGACGAGGGCCTGGATCGCACCCCCCACGCCATGGAGCTCTGGAGCTCTGTGAAGATGCTTGGGACTCAGGGACCGGGGGTCGGGAGCCACAAATGCTTGATTCTGTCTTTTCAGGGTGATCCTTTGAAGCTACACAGACAGCATACAAACTCAGATGAGTTGCACACTGGGTGTTCACCCTCTGCAGCCCCCACCACATGGGCCTGAGCTAACAGGTGACCACTCAGCTTATGCGGGTCTCTGCAGCCTCTCCTCTCCCCTCCCCTGCGCCCAGTCAAATGCATCCTGAGGCTGCAAGGCAGCTTACTGACAAAACGCTTACCAGTTGCAAATGCGGTGTGTAAAGATTCTCCAAACACAGAACATTTTCACAACCACAACAAAAGCCTGGCAACACGGAGGATGCCACAGCTGTTAAGACCACAACTATCACCCCCACGTTTTTCATCTTGAAAGTTACATTCATCAGAGCAACCTCACTGTTCTCACGGACTGACCTTAGAGCTAGTAAGAGTTATAAGTTCAAGGTCATAAAATGCATGCAATAATAAACCGTCATAACCCTGCTTTGTATATTAGAGTATATTATAGTGTAGCTGGTTTTAAAATTTAATTTTTTTATGCATTTTGAGAGCGCGTGTATGCAAACATGGAGGAGGGGCAGAAAGAGAGAGAAGGAGAGAGAGAGAATCCCATGCAGACTCCGTGCTGTCAGCCCAACACGGAGGGCAATCTCACGACCCTGAGATCATGACCTGAGCTGAAATCAAGACTCCAATGCTTGACCCACTGAGCCACCCAGATGCTCCTAAAAATTTTTTTTGGAAAACATTTCATTTTACAAATGGGGAAACAGATTCAGAGAGAGGTAAGGGAGCTGCATGTTCTGTGATTATCTAGGATTATCATGCTTACTCAGTGCGCTTTGAGAGAGCAGAACCCAACCGCCCAGCACACGGCTGGCACGCGGTACATATACTCAGGAAAGGACCACCACGAGGCGTTACAGGCAGGAGGTGGGCAGGACCCAAACCTGGGCCCCGGGACTCCTGGCTCACGGCTGGTTTTCACACTCTGCCCTTTCCCTCTTTCCTAGAAATCCATCCCAGAAGGCTCACATCCATCACCAGGAGGGAGAGAGCACAGTAGAGCAAGGCCAAGACATCTTTCTCCCACCAGAAACTGCTGGAAGCCAAGCACCCTTCACTCTGAGCACCAGTGGGTGCATATGCTCATTAGACAGAGAAGTGCCCTTTAGGAACGACAAGACAGCAGGAGGGCTTCCCGCCCTACTGGACGGAACTGACCAATCATCGACTATCTTAGTGCCAACCAGGCAGATTGGGTCCCTTCCCGCCCTGGTTCTCAGACTGGAGGGAGTATCAGAATTTCCCAGAGTTTGTGAAAAGCCAGGCTGCCAGACCCCAATCCAGGGTTTCTGATCCAGTAGCTCAGGGTGGGGCCTGAGAATGTGCATTTCTAAAATGCTCTCCACCCCCACCCCCCCAGGGAGAATACTGACGCTACTGGCCCAGGACATCACTTAGAGGACCACTGCTCTGATCAGCTCCTTCCACGCACTCTTTGTTGTGGCTCACTAAGGCCGATGTTCAAGGAAGGCAGGAAGAGCAGGATGCAAACTTGGGAGACGGGATGGGGTGGGGGTGGGGAAGGCTGAGGAACAGGCGGTCCAGGAAGTAAAGGCGTCGAGTGGAAGTGATGAAGGACGAGATGGGAAAAACAAATGGAGGTCTCGGATGTGGGGCTGGCAAGGCGAGTGGGGCATCAGCTCCAGGCCAGGCACTGTTTGCTGGTATTGCCTCCTAATGTCGTCGCCTTGTGATCCGAAAGCATATGTTGCATTACTTCTTCTATCCTTTAAATGCACTGAGGCTGTTTTATGGCTGAGCAAATGGTCTGTCCTGGAGAACGAGCCACGTGCACTTGAGAATACATATCCGATGGTGTTGGGAGGCCTAGCTGGTTTGCGGTGTTGCTCAAGTTTTCTATTTCCTCACTGATCTCCTATCCAGGTGTTCTATCCACTACTGAAATTGGAGTATTTATGTATCTAACTACGTACTGAGGAATTATCTATTTCTCCTTTCATTTTGGTCAGGTTTTGCTCCGTGGATTTTGATGCTCTGTTAGGTGCATATATGTTTGTGATTGTTTATATCTTCCTGATGGATTGACCCATTTACCATTATAAAATGTCCTTTATTTTTAAGTCTATCTTATATAATATCTCCAGCTCTCTTATGGTTCTACTCTTCACATGACAGATCTTTTTTCATCCTTGTACTTTTAATCTATTTTATCTTTGCATCCAAAGATGTGTGTCTCCTGTAGACAGTGTATAGGTAGATTATTTTTTATATGTTCTGACAATCTTTGCCTTTTGATTGGATTATTTAACCCATTTATATTTATTATTACTATTTGTATAGTTGAGTTCATGTCCGCCATTTCACTCATTGTTTTCTGTAGATCTCATGTCTTTTTGGTTCCTCTGTTCCTCCTTTACTGCATTCTCTCATATTAAGTGAATCAGACACTGGGTTTGGCATAAAACATAGAGCAAGAACTTCAAAGGGCTAATTATTTTTAATCCGAATAACAAAATGACCTCTCTGACAAGTGTCAGTTTCTTAAATGGCTCGTTTTCAAATCAATCACAGTTTTTTTTCTCTCTGGGTTCCAGCAGACAGGAGCACATCAATTATTTATCCAAAAGTCATGAGACACCATCTAAAGAAATGTCTACTATCAACTTCCTGGATCAGAGGAATTGAAGCTACAAGCTGACCTACCCACACGGAGGAGGGATGGGGCCATTCACAACTTTTTGGGAATCATCTTCATGACATACAGCACCTACAAGTATGCTGATGGCTCAGGGCTTCAAACCAAAGTCGGAAGGGATGGTTGGAATCCACAACAAAGTCCATAGCATGAAGATTTTCAAATGCCAGGGCATTGCTCTTGCAGATGCCTGGCACAGATGCCAATGAGGGTCTAGTGAGCAGAGGTCCCTGTGTACCTGCCACAGTGAACAGTTAACACCCCATCCCAAACTGATCAGTCCACATCCCTGCCCTAAGTGACTTACAGCCCCAATCTCCTGGTCATTTGACCTCTTAGTTTACCTACTAAGCCCTCTCCTCATCCACAAATGCAAAGGGATGCTACAACCCAGGAGCCTGTGAACCGTGAGATCCCAAATTCCTAATCTACGTTGTCAACACCTGAGGTTTGGGGCACCCAGCACCCCTCCCCCCATCTTCTGGCTGGAGCACCCCCAAGTTCCAATATCCTACCCAGCCCTAAGACTTTTTTGTGTCTTGCATTTGTTTTTAGTTATGCTTGTAGGAGCCTCGGGAGATCTAGAATGCCCAGGCTTGTCATGAACTGGGCTCATCCTGGGTGACTGTCATACTCCAGGGAGAGACAAATGTCACTAAAGAACCCATTTGCCACGAGGCTGAAACAGATTAGGCACCATTTGTAGGCATCCAGGCTCTGGTTCAAAATAAAGTATCTGGCTGACGAAAAGAACATCTAGCTCCAAGCCAGGAAGGACCCCAGGCTTGCTGTGGAAACCCAATCACTGCCCGGCTTACGGAGCTCCCTCGCCCAGCTGCCCTGACCCTAGAAGCAGTTCCGCCACCATCCCAAAGAAGCATCCTGTCCTCCAAAGTGCATCCTGAGGTGCAGCTTTGGGAGGAGGGGAGAGACCGGGACAACTTAACAAGAAATACAGCCTTCAGTAAACATGAGAGGAAGCTTTGGATTCCGAAGAACAGCTTTCTAATATATTTGTTGTCCTAAACCGAAGGCAGGCTGCACCGCAGGACGGCGACGTCCCTGTGTGCAGGGGAAGGAGACTCTGGAGGAGCTAGAGAGGGGCTCCACTGTGTCATCCACTGGGGTATTTCAGGCCCAAGTTCTGCAGTATCTAAGGCTCGCAGGGAAGCCACTGTCACCAGAGGTGGCTGTTGCAGTGAGCGAAGTGAGGCTAGTTAAGGGCACAATGAAACACAAGCAAGAGAGAGAAGAGCCTACCACCTCCCAGCTGCGGCCGCTCCCAGCACTGACATCACTGGGATCTGTGAGGCTAACGGCCAAAACCCTATTGACAGCCTACTGTGTGCCCCACCCTGTGCCGGGTGTCAAGCCTCCCAGAGCCTTCTGGAGCCTTCTGTCTACTGGAAGAGTAGACAGCTCTAATACCATGACCAGGGCAGTAGCATAGGGATGCTTTGGGCTGTGGAGCCCTGGGGACACGCCTGACCCGGCCTGGGGAAGGGGAGAGGGTACATCAGGAAAGGTTTTCTGGAGGAAATAAAGCTGATGATGAATCCCAACCACAAGGGGAAGATGTTACCCCAGGGGATGAGGGCAGGAAAAGCTAATAGGCAAATCCATCAGAGGGAACAGCCTGTGCAAAAGCCTGGCTCAGTCAGGAACGGTGGGCAGATGGTGTAGCTGGACACATGCCTACTTGAAGGCATGGGAAGAGAGAGCTGCCGGAGCGGGCACCGCCGTGCTGACAAAATTGGGATGCACAGAAGCCCCTTTGGTCCATTCTTTCTGCCTCCAAGCTGTTCCTGTCTTAATCCAGCCCCTGTGACTTCATTCACTCAGTCTGAACTTGGAGAGGGAGCAAACAGGTGTCTCCTGGGGGCCCAGGAAGAATGGAGGAAGTAACCCCCACACTGGGCTGTGAAGCAAGCAAGAGGTCACGGGTGGGCCGTGGGGGAGCCATTCCAGGCGGAGGGAGCTGGCACACAAGGACCTGGAGGAGAGAGCCGTGCTTGGGAAGCAGGTACAGTCCACTGGGGTAAATACCGGCAGTGGAGCTGGGAGCAGTCCACGGGGGCTCGGAACGTCTAGCTAAGGTCTCTGCACACTCTTCATATATTATCAGCAACTGTCAGAGCAGCCGGAGCGGGCCGACCACTCCCATCTCTACCTGGGCAACCTCAGGTAATTCACTCATTCCGCGGCACTGAGGCGGTGTGGGCCCAGAGGGGGCTGGGAAGGAAGACTCTCGCGCCTTGCATTACCCACCCTGGGTCTCCCCCTCAACCCCCCAACCAGCAGGCAGTACGGTGCCAGGCACGTGCAAGCGGGCGTGCCTGTGGAAAACAAGGAGGGCAACGTCAGGCAACCTCTGCAGACCTGAAACGAAGCTCTCCCCGGGCATCTGTCCATGTGGGGCACACGCCCACCTCGTGATGGGGACAGGGGGGCTACCACCCGTGGGGCACCAGAGCTCCTGGGGGCGATGGGACTCCTCTCCCCAGCGGTTCCTGGCGGGATTGGGGACAAAATCCATTCTCCCTCTCAGGCCTGGCAGGAAGCAGGGGAGACGCGGTACCGACAGAAGAGATGTCCACAGTGAGAAGGCGGCCGTGCCACGTCCCGAGACGCAGCCATCTTCAACCAATCAGAGCTGGCCGCTCATCTGCCCTTGTCCAATCAGAGCTGGCCTTTCAGCTTCTCTCATCCAATCAGAGCTGGCGGGTCAGCTGCCCTCATCCAATCAGAGCTGGCCAATCAGCTGCCTTCGTCCAATCAGAGCTGGCCCTGAGGAAGCTGCTGGGATGAGAGTCTTGCATTCAGGAGCCATGGAAAATAAACGTGAGGTTGCAAAATCTTCAGAGAACAGCAACCAAACCCCGATGTGGTGACTGCCCTGGGACTTAAAAGGCCAGCGCCATCAAGTGGAGGTTTGTCTCAGCAGAGTGGCCCGACGCTCTTGACCCACCCCAGAGTCGTCTCTCGGCTGCCAGGGTCCCGCTCTCGTGGCTGGTATCGAGTCCACGGCGCCTTCTCACTTGGATATTTCAGGGAACAATCGGAGTCTCCGGGGCTGGGTTCGTGCTCTGTTTCGATCATGGGGGTCTCTCCTCCCCCAGAGGGAAAGCTAGTGTGGGCAGGGACCTTGCCACACCTCCTCCTCATGGGGCCCCCCCGCTCCTTCCCGGGACGCACAGGAAGCCCTCAAATGTGCACCATCACCGCCTGTCATCAGACTGGACTGCTTGTTTACGAGGGGGAAACCAAAAGCACAACCAAACGTAATTAACACGCCTGGGGAAGTGTAGTTCTCAAAAGGCGGAGCCAGCTTACTCCGAGCCTGGCCCCTGCCCTCAAGGAGATGAGAGCCTAGACCATCCTTGCCCCCAAAGAAACTCAATGTGAGGCCCCAACTGCAACTTTTAATTTTCTAGCTGCCTCTCAAAAAGAAACAAACAAATGGAACTAATCTTAATAATACATTTCATTTGGCCCAGCAGATCCAAAATAGTATCATCTCAATGCATGATCATTGTTACAATTTTGTACTGAGATCATTTACACCCTCCCGCTGATACAAAGTCTTAGAAATCCAGTGTGTAATTTTCACTCACCCCCAGGGTCAGTCCATAGGAGCCCCATTTTCAGGGGCCCACAGCTCCCAGTGGAGAGTGGCGGGGAGCCGGGTTCCAGGAGTCCCCTGTCCCCACTCTGGGCAAGCAAGCACACAAGCCACACAGCCTATGGAGACTCACTCGAAATCCCTATGACCACGTCTCCAGCTTCCACCAGCAGCGGCATGGGCTGCCAAATACCTACTGCACCCCAGCATCGCTCCGGGGAGTGTGCACACGTTATTTCTGACCTTTGCACCAACCCCAAGAGGTAGAGGGACCCTGGATGGTCTTATATTGACTAAGAAAGGAAGTGAAGTTCTGAAGAAACGTGTTCTAGGTCAGAGAACCTGATCCCTGGAATCAGGAAATTAAGTTACATCTGACTCTAAGCAACAGGCAATTATTTACTGAGCACCTACTGAGTGCCGATACCCCATGTTGAAGGATGAGCATAAAGAAGGCAAGGTTCTTGTCCTTCGGTGCTCCTGCCCTAGCTTATGGGGGTGGGGGCAGGGGGAATGATCATAAACGAGGAAAAAACACTTCCGATGGCAATGATTCCCGAAGAAAACAGTGCAGTAGGGGGGAATAACAGCAGAGGGGAGACAGTCATCGCCTGGGGTGGACAGGGAAGACTTCCTGGAGGAGGAGAGGTTTAAGCTGAGATGCGGAGGATGAGACACCGTTCTGGTGAGGGCAGGGAAGAGAGTGCCAGACCGCAGGCAGCAGGCACAAACCTCTGGGCGGGGGAGTCCAGCATGTTCCAGAAGCCAACAGAAAGGTGCCCGGGCTCCCAGCACCGCACCAGCAGCCCCTCTGGGGTGACTCAGCCGGCCCCATGCCTGCCCTCCCGCCACAGGGCACACCCATGCCCCCGCCTGGAAACCAAGAAGCCAGCTAAGCATTCTCGTGTCAAGAACAAGTCAAGGCCGGCCGCTCCCAGCACAGCGCTGGCATGGGGCGCCCGTCCAGGAGCATCTGCTGAGTGGCTCGCTGATGACACTGGCAGGAAGAGGAGACAGTGGAGCAGTACGCAACCTGGGCAGCAAAGGCCCCAAGAAGAGCATTTTAACCCTTGAAGCCTTGCTTCAAACACTGGGTACACAGGGCACAAATGAAAACCGCCCAAACATCCATCCACAAATGAATGGAGAATAAAACGCGGTCTGTCCCCATGATGAAGTATTACTCACCCATAAAAGAAGCTGAAGCACAGACACCCCCATTACGACCTGGATGGACCTTGGGGACATTATGCAGAGTGAAGAAGCTAGTGGCAAAAGGCAACACATCACAGGATTCCATTCATTCGAAATGTCCAGAACGGGCAAATCCTTAGAGACGCAGTGGAGACTGGAGGTTGCCAGGGGCTGAGGGAGGGGGCAGCGGGGAGAAACTGCGTAGTGGGCACAGGGTTTTCGCTGCAAAACACGAAAATGTTTTGGAACTAGATAGAGGTGGTGGTTATACAACTTTGTGAATACATTACATGCCACTGAATGGGACACTTTTTTAAATTTTTTTAATGTTTATTTATTTTGAGAGAGAGATAGAGTGTGAGTGGGGAAGGGGCAAGGAGAGCGGGAGACACAGAATCGGAAGCAGGCTCCAGGCTCTGAGCGGTCAGCACAGAGCCCAACGCAGGGCTTGAACCCATAAGCCATGTGATCGTGACCTGAGCCGAAGCCGGACGCTCAACCAACTGAGCCACCCGGGTGCCCCAAGATTAACCATTTTAGTATCCCATTCAGGGGCGCCTGGGTGGCTCAGTCGGTTGAGCGTCCGACTTTGACTCAGGTCACGATCTCACGGCTTGTGGTTCAAGCCCTGCGTTGGGCTCTTTGATGACAGCTAGCTCAGAGCCTGGAGCCTGTCTTCAGATTCTGTGTCTCCCCGTCTCTCTGACCCTCCCCTGCTCAAGCTGTCTCTCTCTCTCTCTCTCTCTCAAAAATAAATAAAGCATTAAAAAATTAAAAAAATAAAATGGCTATTCTTACGCTGTGTGAATGCCACCCCCACTTTCTAAAAGGTGGGGCGCGGGGGAGTGCGGTAGGGGAGAACTGAAGAAGAACAGTCAGGCTGGGACCCCGTGTCCCAGCCAGCAGTGGGCGGTGGCCGGCCCTCCAGAAACAGCAGCACAGAGTAGGAAGAGAGGGGACGGACGCTCCACGGTTAAGGGAACGAAACGCTACTTCACCAGATCGCTCCTGCCTCCACTCCTGACGCCCCGTCATCCTCACCGGCGGCCTTTCCCCCAAAGGAAGCAGGAGACGCCCTCGGTGATATGTCCCACTCCGCCCCTGCCTCCAGCTCTAATGAAGGGACAAGTCCAAGACTCCCAAATCAGAATGCAGCCAAGGGAGAGGCACTGGGGCCTGCAGGCCGAGCCAGCGCGTCCCTGACCTGGCACACACAAGGGCATTACTGCCACATGGGCAGTCAGGACGGTCGCACACAGAACCTTCTTTCATTCCCTAACGTGGCCCTCCAGCCAAGTCTGGGCCACGGGGTAGAAAGGACAACGGGAGGCCACATCCACATGGCATCTGGGTCCTCTGAGGGCCAGGCGGGAGAAGGGGGTGGGGCTTCAAGTCATGTGATGGGACCTGAGGCTGCTTCCAGGACCTGGAAAGGATAAAGGGGGCACCACAGGCCACAGAGACCAACCTAGCACCCCGTCAAGGTGTGGCTGCTTGAGGTTGCTAAGGTCCACCCCACGAGGCTGGGCCTTCACCTCTACTCTTTCTTTCACCCCATTCCCACGAGATCTGCAGGGACAGAGACTGGGGGTGTCCCCGTTTTTGCAAATGAGGACACTGAGTTGTAGGGGGTGCAGAGGAGCAGGCACCCTTCACCCACCATCAGCCGGTAAATGGCCGAGTCAGACGCAAAGCCTCCTGTGCGAGGTTAGGATGCCACCAATGTGGGCTTTTTTCTCCGAAACTCCCACAAGGCCGTTTGGAGTCACGGTTAAGAACACGGACGGCCACTTTGGGACGATGCGACAGCTCTGGGCCTGGGTGGTGATGGTGAGCCAATAATGTGAACATACTCAGTGCCACTGCCCAGTGCGCTTAAGTAGGGCTAACGTGGTAACCGTTATTAAACATTACGCACATATTTAACACAAAGATACTTTAAAAACGACCAGGTACCAGGCCGCTCCCGAAACAATACTACACTGTATGTTAACTAACTTGAATTTAAATAAATTTTTTGTAAAAGGGAGGGGCCACCTGGGTGGCTCAGTCAGTTAAGCGTCCAACTTCCGGTCATATCATGATCTCAAGGCTTGGGAGTTCGAGCCCCGTGTCAGGCTCTGTGCTGACAGCTCAGAGTCTGGAGCCTGCTTTGGATTCTGTGTCTCCCTCTCTCTGCCCCTCCCCTGCTGGCACCCTGTCTCTCTCTCTCTAAGATGAATAAACATTAGAAATGAAAAAAAAAAAAGAGGGGTGCCTGGGTGGCTCAGTTGGTTAACTGTCTGACTCAGTTTTGGCTCAGGTCATGATCTCAGTTTTGTGAGTTTGAGCCCCACGTCGGACTGCAGTGACAGCGTGACGCCTACTTGGGGTTCTCTCTCTTTCCCTCTCTCTCTGTCCCTCCTCTGCTGACGTGTTGTCTCTCTCTCAAACTAAACTTTAAAAACTTTTAATTGTCAATAAATATTTAAAAGCCCATCGTGTACAGACCATATTCTCTAAACATGCTAAAATTCAAATTAGAAGCTGATAAAAAATGTAAATCTCCCCCCTCAAAACAGTAATCATGTAGGCTGCTTGGGAGTAGATGCCTGCTCCCCCACTTACCAGATCTGTGACCCGGGCAGGCTACAGTGTGTACCCATCTGCAAAGTGAGAGGCATGAGGCACCTCCCTCCAGGCTTGTGTCCAGAAGTGAATGAACTCAAACCGGGGACAGCACAGCCCAGGGGGGTGGCAAACCCCAGCCACAAAGACCAAGTAGTAAGGGTTTCTGGTTTTACAGGTAACTGCCCCAGCTAGGTAACTGTCAGCACAGCAGGAAAGCGGCCACACACAACAGGTGCACCAATGGGCGTGGCTGGGTACCAATAAAACTTTATTTACAGAAGCAGGCACGGCGGGCTGATGGGCCACAGCTTGCCCACCCCTGGCATTTCCCCTCCAGCGCTTGGTAGGTGCTTAACAAACGTGAACTGTTACAATTCAGGAAAACGACATTTATCTCCATTCATTTCTATAGAGGAATGAGACGTAAAATATTTCCTGTAGCCGTTCCAAAAATAAATGCTAATACCAAAGGCAAGAGCAGAGCCTCAGTATCCTCCCTATGGGAGAAGGGGGCCCTCCCCTCACTCTAAGCCCCAGTCCCTGCCCCCACTCCTCTGCTTTCAAGTCATTCTGAACCAGCCCTGGCCGCTCGCCGAAAGCTCCTCCCCCTGCCACCTCCGACAGGAAGGGCTCCTAACCCCTGCCCTAGAGCCCGAGGTCCCCAGGACCGCCTCCTTGTTCCTGCCCCTCCCCGCTGGCCCATGGTCCCTGGGCTGTCCACCCGGCCTTAGAAAGGTAAGAGCAAAGAAAACACTTTCTGACGGTGTTCAGGGCTAGAATGACAATGACCAGCAAGGTCCCACTGCCGGCCAGCCCTGGGGTCCCTTCCTGAGCCTCAGATCCCAGCAACACTCGGCTTCAAGGTAACCTATTCCTAGTAAAGGCACTGAGAAGCCTCCTCTGATTGATTCCTCACATGGGCCTTGTAGGAAGGTTGACTTTCCATTACAGGGATCACTATGTTCCTCGAGCAACACTGGCATTCTGGAGCACGGGGACCCCCGCCAGTGAATTCCGCCTCCGCCCCCACCTCCAGCCTCAGCCCTGTCTGTCAGGTGCTCACAAAACCCTCACCCTGGTGGTTCTGCGCAGCTTCGGGGAGAGAATTCGCAGCAGGAGCGGGAGCTGAAGCAACCAGAGCTACACGCCTCACGTGACCGTCACCGAAAAGGAACCGGCCCAGAGCACTGGAGAGACCGGCCCAAGGCGGCACAGCCAGGAGGGTCCGCGCCGTCCTCAGTGCAGCCCCTCCGACCCAGCCCTGTGCCTTCAGGGCTTAACCACTGAGCAGGAAAGGAGCCCAGATGGCCAGGGCATCAAAGGAGCCGCGTGGGGTCAGCGGGGTGGCCTCCTCGACGGACACCACGTGAGCTCAGGACCCCTGCCAGCAGCCCTCAGCACCGTTTCACACAGGGATGCGCAGCTCGCACCCCCCAACACGCACACCCCCTCCGCCTCTCTTTCCCAGGCATTGACTCTCTAGCCCGCTGGCCTGATGCTGTTAGCTAGGGAAGGACACTAAGGGCCTCTAACTGGGGCGGCCGCTTGGGGACGAAACCAAAGGACTCACTTGGTAACCAACCACTCCCTCATCATCACGGCCACCTAGGGGCTCCTGAGCCCGCACTCTGACCCCCACAGCAACCCAGCCACACAGACCGCTGCCCCCATGGGCACAGGAAATAGAGACCCGGAGAGGCTAATCCTGTTGCCCGAGACGGAGCGAGCGGCCAGAGGGAACAGGAGGAAGGTGAATCCAACTCCAGAGGCCCTGCAGGGGCGGGCGGGGCTCAGACACCTCCAGGAGATCAAGGGAGGAGAGCCAGAACACAGTGCAGTCATCCCCAATCTTTCTGAGGGAGGCACCCCGTTTTAGTTTCAAAGCCCAGGGCCAGGCACCCGCCGGATGGCAGCGGAGTGAGGGGCGGGGCCCCCGTGGAACCCGGGCAGTCTAGCTCCGGACCCTGCCGAGAGGCAGGGTGGCGATGGCTGCGGCTTATGCTGTGCCTCTCTCTCTTGCTCCTCTCCTGGCCCCAATCCACCCTGCTCACTAACAGGGCGGGGCCTCCCCCCTGCCTCCTCCCCGTGAAACCTGGTCAGGCCAAGGAGAGGCCATCAAGCCCTGTCCCTCATATAGCGCTGGCAGTGTCCATGCCAGTGTGACGGCCTCCCCTGGAAGACGGAGCCCCACCCCCCTCAAAGCAGGGCTGCCCTTCAGACCTCACTGTGTCCCGTCTCTGTTGGGCGAGGTCCGCTTCAGGAGAAGCCACACAAATATTAAACTATATATGGATATGTTCTAAAAGAACACAGATAAGAGAGCCCACAATCTGTTTGGCAAAGTCCAGAAATATCCCAAAGAAGGAACCGGAAGACTTGGGCCTTAACATATGAAGAGGAGTTCTCCAGGCAGACAGGGAAGGGGAACATTTCCTGGAGAAACAATGACGGCAATGCACTTGGGGAGAAGCCTAAGTGTCAAGACGTGTCTGGGAAACGCAGAGGGGGCATGCTTAGCCGGGACCGTGGGGCCGGGGGTGAGAGAGAGGTGGGCCAGGGAAACCAAGATGTGAGGGGCAGTGGGAGCCACAGATGGTTTGTGAAGGAGGGCAGTGGCGATGATCGCATGTGTTGGGCCCGCACGCTGACCCATTGAGGGGCTTCTCACTGTGAAAAGTCTAAAGATGAAAGTCACCCCCAAGCTCTGGGGCGACGCTCAGAATTACGGACCACGCAAGAGAGCCTCAACAACAAAGACTTTGGGGCACCCACTGTCTGGAAGACTTTTCTCAGAGCAGCAGCAATCCTGGAAGTTGCCCCGTGGGCAAGCATCTGAGAAGGGTCCCGCCCCCCACCCCTGCCATCACAAACCTGCCCCTCCTCCTTGTCCACCTGGGTTCATGGAAGTACCACCCCACCTGCCCAAGGTCCTGGAGAAGCCAGCCCCTGCAGAGACTCACTCACCCTACTCCAGCGGGTCACCACCCAGAGTTAGTAGGGAGAGCCCCCCTCGGGTGCAATAGGTACTGGGCAGGGAGCCCCGGAGGGAGCCCCATGTGAGGCGCTGAGGCTGCCCTTGCCCTTCCCCAGATCTCCTCCCCTGGTCTGGGAGGCTGAGGCCACCTGACAGGACAAGAGCGTGTCCCACTCTGCCCTACAAGGAACCTCAGGCAGGGCAAGGGGTTTGCCCTGACCTTGGAAGAGAAGGAGCTGGCCAATTGAAGGAATGGCGTTCCTAGAGAGGGAACAGCACTACCAAAGGCCAAGGACAGTGTTCCCGTGAGTGCGCGTGGAAGGGGTGGGGGTGGCGGAGCACCAGCGGTTAGATACAGTGTCTCCGGAGTCTAAAGAACCTGGCAGAGGCTGGCGGAGAGCCCAGGCCGGCCAAGCCATCAGGAGAAAGGCAGACTCCGGTGTGTGAGGAGGGGACGGGGCGGGGTGCTATGGCGAAAGACTCCAGCCTGGCAATCGGCCTCCGTCAGGGATGACGAGGCCGGCTCCTCAAGAACCCAAAGTAGGGAGGGTGGAGTGATGGAGTGAGGGGGCAGAGGGCTGGGGGCGCGAAGCCACGGAGCACTAACGCAGGCCCACGGGCCGGTTCTAGAACGAAGGGCGCCCAGGCAAGGTGCCCGGCCCCGCAGAGCCAATCCCTCGGCGCCATCTCCCGAGGCTGCGTGCGCCCAGGGCGCGCCGGCGGGGCAGCGGGGTGGGTACCGGCCTTTCTTCCCAGCGCTTCAGCCTCCTCCCCGAACCCACGTGGGCGGAGCAGCGCGGGGGTGTGCGTGGCAGGGGCCTAGGCGGCGGGTGCTGCGCGTGGGGCGGAGGTGCAGGCAGAGCGGCCTCGCCCGCACCCCCCCCTCCCGCCGCCTCCGGGCTCCAAGCTCTGTGCCACCTCGGCCGGGACCTGGGGTACCAGTACCTCCTCAGTGGGTAGGACACCGGGAGAATCGGCCGGCCACGCCCCCCGCGCCACTCCCTGGAGGCGGCTGGTGGGTCCCCCTCCCCCTCCCTGGCTCGGGGGCGGAATGGGGAGAGGAGTGGAAATGGGGGTGGCGTGAGGAGATAGAGGGACTGGGGGCGGGACGGGAGGGGGCCTACGGAGGGAGACGACGCAGAGTTCTCCTGCTGGGAGACGCCGCGGGCGGATTTGGGGAAAATGGGGGATGGGTAGGGTGGAGGTCCACGGAGGTGAGACGCGAGAGTGGCAGGGGATCTGGAGGGGTGCGAGGGCTGGAGGAGAGG